>NC_134357.1:240817043-241079069 GCF_048569485.1 Anomaloglossus baeobatrachus | reverse complement strand
TGCAGTTTTTTTGCTTTAAAAGCAGGATCCGCTTTTGCAGCAAAAAAAAACGTTCATGACGCATGTTACAAAAACGTAGTGTGAAAGCAGCCTAATCCACAGTCCGAAACTGGACATGCCCTATCAATATTTTCCCTGACATCATTTGGCCGATGCCCCCATACACATTAAAGAGCTGAGACATTCAATGGTGAGTAATATAGGGACACAACCTGAGAGATGAAGTCTTCAGCAGTGAGTAAGATAGGAGCATGTCCAGAGAGGTGAAGAATTCAGTAATGAATAAGATTGGGACATGTCCATGAGAGGGAGGGGATTCATCGATGAGTAAGATGGGGACACGTCCTGAAAGGTGAGGGATTCGGTTATTAGTAAGGCGTAAGATACACGTCCAGAGAGGTGAGGGATTCAGTGATGAGTAAGATGAGGACACGTCTAGAGAGGTGAGGGATTCAGTGATGAGTAAGATGAGGACACGTCTAGAGAGGTGAGGGATTCAGTGATGAGTAAGATGAGGACACGTCCAGAGAGGTGAGGGATTCAGTGATGAGTAACATGAGGACACGTCCAGAGAGGTGAGGGATTCAGTGATGAGTAAGATGAGGACACGTCCAGAGAGGTGAGGGATTTGATGATAACATTAAATGTATCTCTATTAATAAAACAGAAATAGGCTTTATATTTATCAAACTACTGTACGATAAGTTTGTTATACAACTTGATATAAGAATTGACCCCGTAATATTTTCTTGTCTATTTTACATTTAGGGTTATATTTTTACAAAAAAGACATTTGATAAACCTGAGACATCTGGTAATCGCTCAGGAAGATGGAGCAGGACAGAAAGCTACATCGCAGTGTCCCCACCTCATTTGATGACACAGGAGAAAGATGAGCAGAAGATTTTACAGCTTACCAACAAGATTGTACATCTCCTAACCGGAGAGGTGAGCACTGCTTGGAGATTATACTGTAACAAGGACAGCTTCTGAATAATGCCTCACCTCAGTTTCACCAGGTGAGGTGCCCACCAATTCAGACACACAAGAAAGTGTTGAGAGAATGAGGGACACATACTGGTGTCAGTGGGATGACAAGATGTCTGGCATCACTTTCACAAGTATCTGTGTCCTCATGACATAGGTACAGTTGGTAGCTGCCCTGCCACTTAGGCTGCTTTCACACCTCCGGTTTCTGCAATGCGGCACACTCCGGCACTTTGCAGGAAAATCGCAACCGTTTTTTTTTGCTGCCGGTTCCGTTTTTTCTGCATAGACTTTTAATTAGTGCCGCATTGTGCCGCAAGGCCTTGCGTTCCATCCGGTTTTTGCCGCATGCGGCAGATTTAGCCAATGCGGCGGCCGGATGGAACGTTGCCTAGCACGTTTTTTCGTGCGGAAAAAAAAACCCGCATCGCGCCGCATTCGGCCGATGCGGCACATTTTTCAATGCATGCCTATGGCGGCCGGATGCGGCGCGATGCCGCAAAAACCGCATCTGGCCGCCGCATGCGTTTTTTGCCACTGCGCATGCTCAGTAGCATGCCGCAAGCGGCAAAAAACCGGACGGGCCGCATGGGAAAAACTTATTGAAAGGATGCGGTGTTTTCACCGCATCCGTTGCATAGCTTGCACATCCGGATTGAGCCGCAGAGCTCAAGCCGGATGTGTGAAAGCAGCCTTACTCAGGTAAGCCTGCTGCAGGTTGTCAGAATGTAGAGAAAAGTGGAGTGCACACACCTTGCCTTGTGGAGGTGCCACTCAAAGGATTTGGGAGTTGCAGCATACATGAGCAATATTCACTGCATACTGTTTTCAAGCAAAAAGTGAAGAATTTATTAAAGTCAATGGTACATTATTTTTTTGTAACATTTTTTTTTTAGTTTTTAATAACAATAACAGATCAATAATCATATCTCTCAATACAATATGGTTATGTTAATCTCCAAAATTACAGATAGTAAATCTCCTCAAATCCCAACCCCCCTCCCGAGTCAATGGTACATTTTAGTAGAAATGCAGTTTGTCTTGACTGTGACTAATAGTAGTGACGTTTTGATTCTCCTAATCTTTATCAAACTGCACTGTAGAGGAGCAAGCATGTGGTGCTGTAGGGTGCTTGGTGTCACCATCTGTAGCTCATGAATATTTCTCGTATGCTGGATATTGTCAGGCAGAATGCAGATGATGGAGGGGTCGCTTGCATCGGGCTGCTGTCTAGAGGCAGAAAAAGATGTGACTACTCGTTTTGTTGTTGCAAACGGCATGGGAGAATAGTAAGGGGTGGGGCAATTACCATTCTATGGGGGGGCCACGATTAATATGTAGATGCACAGATTATTGCACGGTTTCTACACAGAGGAGCAATATTTCTTTAGGGAGGCACAATTGAGCATGGTTACTGTATTATGGCACACACAGGGCAGAGTTTTGACCAATACTAAAATGGATTGTTTGCACATAAAGGCCAAAATATAAAATGTTGTGACTGTAAAAATTGCAAAACCTTTACTTATAACAAAAGAAAGTGTTAAAAATACATCACATACTGAGGAAGCAGCAAACAGAGGACGTATCAAAAAATATGACCTGAAGGTAAAACCGGAATATTATATGAACAACACACAATGTAGCCAACAAATGGACATCTGAATAAACCCCCTTACCAATCAATGCATAGAATGCTGACAGCCCTAAATGGCCATCGGGAATCTGCACAACGAAGGAGCGGACAATCCGTTACTGACCATGTAATCCAAATAGAATAATCTCACCAATGGAGTCCTCTCCTCCTGGAATGCCACCAACCCAATATCTGTTTCGGTACAGTCATCGTCTTTGGACACGAAGGGTACATTCTAAAGCAGAAAGGGGGCGATTATTACTATCTAGGGCACTATTAATGGTTTCACCACTATGGAATTTGTGAACATTTAGGGAAAAAAATGGGAGGCTGCTAAAAAATCAACTGCCCAAAGATGTCTGTGTGTTTTATTCTGCAAAGGTGTGTCTTGGATGGAGGAAGAATTTTATGTGTACTGTATTAACGTATAGGGCACAGTTAGACGGCCATATAACATGGATGGTGATCGAATTGTAATGCTAGGACTAGCTGATGGCTCTCCTGACCGAAGTATGACAGCATGTATTTCTATGCAACTCTCACGCTCTGGTCAGGAGAGCCGCCAACCAGTCCGAGTATTAGCTGAAGTTAGAATACTTCAAAGTTCATCAGCAATTTCTCAGTTTTCCAACAAAATTATTTTTTTTTTTTAGAGACAACATCACATTTGAAGTGACTTTGAGAGGCCTAGGTGACTGAAAATACCCAAAACTGACAGCTTTCTAAAAACTACAGCCCTCAAAGTACTCAAAATCACACCCAAGCGGTTTTATAACCCTTTGCTTTAGTTCCTGTGAAACACTCAATGTGAAAGGAAAAAAAGAAAATTTAACTTTTTCCCACAAAAATGTTACTTCAGCCCCAAATTTAGCATTTTCACAAGGGTAACAAAAAAAATGCACCATACAATGTGTTGTGCAATTTCTCCTGTGTACACAGATACTTCATATGTGGTGGAAATCAACTGTTTGGGTGTACAGCGGGGCTCGGAAGGGAAGGAGCGCCATTTGACTTTTTGAACCCAAAAATAAGTTTAAATCATTAACGGATGTCTTGTCGCGTTTGGAGAGTCCCTGATGTGCCTTAATAGTGGCTCTCCTCTACAAGTGACCCCACTTAGGAAACTAGACCCTCTCAAGTAGTTTGTCTAGACATTTGTACTTTGAACCCCCAGGTGCTTCACAGAATTTTATGTTGAGCCGTAAAAATGAAAAAATACATTTTTAGCCACAAAAATGTTGCTTTAACTCCACATTTTTCAAATTCACTTGGGTAAAAGGAGATAATGGACCATACAATTTGTTGTGCAATTTTTCCTGAGTACGCCAATACCTGTTGTTATGTGACTAAAATCTACTTTTGAGGCACAGTACAATGCGAACAAGGAAAGGACCGCCATTTTTTATTTCAGATTTAGTTGGAATGGTTTGCGGATCCATGCCACATTAGCAGAGCCACCAAGGTGCCAGAACAGCAAAAAACCCCCACAGGTGACCTGATTTCCAATCTTCACAAGGGAAATAAGTGAAAAAGGACCCATAATGTGTTACACATTTTCTCCTGAACATGTTAATACCCCCACATGTGACTATATAGTACTGTTTGGCCGCACCACAGGGCTCGGGAGGGGAGCCGCGCCATTTGATTATTGTAGCACAGATTTTCCTAGAATAGTTTGTGGACTCCATTTGCAGAGCCCTATATGCCAGAACAGAGGAAATGTCCTCAAGTGACCAAATTTTGGAAATTACACCCTTCTGGGAGTTCATCCACTGGTCTAGTGCCAGTTGAATGCAGTCAAACATAGTGAATGTTGCAGAATTAAAAATTGCAAATAAGGCCTTGTCGTGTCCTGTATATTGCAGTGGCCATACATTGTGCCCAGCTCATGCTTTGGGAAACCTGCGTCCCATAAATTAAGTGGCCTCTCCGCACTACAACAATGCCAAACATGTGGATGCTAACTGTGGTTTAGACACATTGTGGTGCTCAGAAGAGAGGGGAGCATTTGCGAGCACACAATTTGCTGGATTTCTATTTTGAGGTGAGGTAGCCATAGCGTTTTTTGAAAGCCTTTGTGTTACAAGTAATGTGGAAGCTTCCTATACTTCCGTTAACAGATGACGGCCCTTAGTGGGGACTTGTGTTTTTTGTGGGTTGAGTTGAATGCTATTTGGTGGCAATTTTGGTACAGAACATTTTGAATCAGTTCACATTTTTCTTGTAAGCGCTCAGCATAGAGCACATCGGGGTTTCCATCTGGATCTTTGAAATATGTGATTCAGTTGAAACACCCGACAAATCCATTCATTATAATGAGGCAGCAGAGTTTGCAGGAGACCGCAGCTGCCCGTGCCCACAATCTGGGTTTGGAGCACTGCGGACTTTCGCTCTGTTTTCCCCGCAAATAACACTTGTGTTTCCGCAAGCATAAATTGACATGCTGCGGCTCGGTGAAGCCGCACCGCATGTGAGTTTACGCTGCAGAGACGAGATGCTTACTGGGCATGGGATTTCTATATATCCCATCCACTGTGCTTGTACTGTGCAACGCAGAGTTCCTGATCATGGGCACGCAGCCTTACATGTATTCCTCAGTATAAGCACTCAGTGTAGCGTGCAGGATAAATATCAGCCGTGGCGTACTGAGACCTTTGGGAGACTGAACAAATCAACAGCAGTTGAAGAATCGGCTTTATGTATTTATTACACCGTACACCATGCGGTATAAATGATTAGGCGCCTTTTATTCTTCCGGTCAGTGCGGTTACAGTGATACCAGGTTTATATAACTTTTTTTAGGTTTGGCTACTATCATGCTAAAACGCTTTTTAACAAAATAAAGGTTTTTTTGTATCACTGAGTGTTAAAGGCTATAGTCATGTGAGAGCTTGTGTTGTTTTTTTTTCTATTGGTACCATTTTGGGCCACATAATATGTTATGTTTTGTTCGCTTTCTATTCTGCTTTTTGTCAGATAGAAGAATGAAGAAACAGCAGTTCAGGAATTTTTTTTTTTTTTTGCGCCGTTCACCGTTTCGTAAACGTGATAAGACTGCTTTATTCTTTGGGTCAGTATGATTACAGCGATACCACTTTTTTATAGTTGTTTTTTGTTTTTTTATGTGTTGCTGCTTTTAACCATAAAAACTATTTTATAGAAAAAAAGTTTTTACATTGCTGTATTCTGAGAGCTATAGTTTTTTTTTTTTTTTTTTTTTTTTTTTTTTTTTTTTTTTTTTAGCTGACAGCTGTATGGCGGCATGTTTTTTGCGGGACAGGATGAGGTTTTCAGCGGTACCATTTTTATTTATGTATGTCTTTTGTCTTTTTTATTGCATGTTAGTCCACTGTTTTTGTCAGCTGTATGATTAAGAAGGCAGTTTTTGCTACTTTTTTTATTTATTTATTTATTTTGTTTTACAATGTTCACTTCAGTGGTTAACTAGTATGACAGTTTTATAGATCAAGTTGTCGCCATGGCGATGATCGGGTCCTTGTGATGACGTCATGGCGGCACTGATCAGAGAGGAGTGGGAGCGCAATCCCTCTCCCAATCCCCTAAGTGAAGCGATCGATATTGCATTTAGGGGGTTAAACAGCCAGGCACTGCTCGGTCACCATCCCGGGCTGTGAGAGCTGGGGCTCGGCTTTTGGGAAAGCCTCATATCGATGTTTGAACGATCGTCAGGGCATACTAATGTCCTTGGCCGGGAACGGCTTCCCTTCCAAGACTCCCTGGTGCGGTGGCAATCGGGGAAATATAAGGTGTTAATGACAGCTGTGATTTGTCAAAAAAAAAAATCACAGCAGTCATCAAACCCTATGTTGGTAAAGGGTTGGGGTCTATGAGATCCCCTGCATTATTAATTGTGTAAGTAAAAAGAAAAAGCCTTTAATTATTTAAAAAAAAAAAAAAAAACACCTTTTCTGCAATTTATTAACTGCCAAAACACCACTGCAGGTCTGACGCAATCCATAGCACTTTGTCACATGACGATCCCGGCTGTGCTAGATCTGAGGTCCCAATGGGCGTTTACATTAGAAAATGCTACTAAGCACTGTGGCGTCAGGGACACCGGGATGGAGCCGCAGCTGTGAGAGCACTGAGGTCACAGCTGGCAGTTCCCACTTAACCCCAGCTGTGATCTCAATGAACTCTGTGAAGTTCCCTCAGGTGAACTCATTTGGTGTAGAAATCTGCATCTCTTGGCAGAAAAATGCACCAAAAATGTGTTTTTGACTCATTTTCTGCCAGGAGATACAGAATTGGTGCAGAAATGTGTGCAACCAAATAGTCAATGTGTGCACATAGCCTAAAGGGTGCTTTACACGCTGCGACATAGCTAGCGATTGCTAGCGATGTCGCGAGCGATAGCACCCGCCCCCGTCGTACGTGCGACATGTGGTGATCGCTGCCGTAGTGAACAATATCGCTACAGCAGCGTCACACGCACATAACTATTCAGTGATGTCGCTATGGCCGCCGAACAATCCCTCCTTCAAGGGGGAGATGCGTTCGGCATCACAGCGGCGTCCCTAAACGGCCGCCCAATAGAAGAGGAGGGGAGGAGCTGAGCGGCGGGAACATACCACCCACCTCCTTCCTTCCTCCTTTCCGGTGGACGCAGGTAGGATGATGTTCGTCGTTCCTGCGGTGTCACACATAGAGATGTGTGATGCCGCAGGAACAACGAACAACCAGCAGCATGCACCACCAACGATATTATGAAAAGGAGCGACGTGTCAACGATCAACTATTTTTGCCGTTTTTGCGATCGTTGATCGTCGCTCCTAACTGTCGCACGCTGCGATGTCGCTAACGACGCCGGATGTGCGTCAAAAACACCGTGACCCCGACGATATATCGTTAGCGATGTCGCAGCGTATAAAGCACCCTTAATACGATATTGAGTTCAATGAGTTCACTTGTAGTGAGTTCACCTGAGGTCACAGCTGGGGTAGAGTGAGAATTTCATACAAAACCCCGAAAATGGGCTACCCAAAATTGCTGGTACCTTTCCAAAATTTTGGGTGAACATTGTTTCAAGCATGTGGTGCTTGTTCAAACTCACCTGTGCCAAGTAACAGGTGTGAGCAACATCAAAATCATATTTGAAACCAGATAAAAAAAAGGGGAGAAGTTGATTTAATATTTTCATTGTTTGTCTGTGTGTGCCACACTAAGCATGGATAACAGAGAGAGGAGAAGAGTGCTGTCTGGATACTTGAGAACCAAAATTGTTGAAAAATATCAAAAGCCTTAAGGGTGCTTTACACGCTGCGACATCGCTAACTATATATCGTTGGGGTCACGGTGTTGTGACGCACATCCGGCGTCGATGGCGACATCGCAGCGTGTGACAGCTAGGAGCGACGATCAACGATCGCAAAAACGGCAAAAATTGTTGATCGTTGACACATCGCTCCTTTTCATAATATCGTTGGTGGTGCATTCCGCTGGTTGTTCGTCGTTCCTGTGGCATCGCACATCGCTGTGTGTGACACGCCAGGAACGACGAACATCATCCTACCTGTGTCCACCGGAAAGTTCTGGCCGCTCAGCTCCTCCCCTCCTCTTCTATTGGGTGGCCGTTTAGTGACGCCACTGTGACTCCGAACGCACCTTCCCCTTGAAGGAGGGTTTGTTCGGCAGCCACAGCGACGTCGCTGAAGAGGTATGTGCGTGTGACGCTGCCGTAGCAATATTGTTTGCTACGGCAGCGATCACCACATGTCGCGCGTACGACGGGGGCGGGTGCTCTCGCTCGCAACATCGCTAGCGATGTTGCAGCGTGTAAAGCACTCTTTAAGGTTACAAGTCCAACTCTAAAGATCTTGTTGTTCCTTTGTCCACAGTGCGCGACATAATCAAGCAGTTTACAACCCATTGCACTGTAGCTAATATCCTTTGAATTAGAACACAGCAAAAAATTGATGAAAGGTTGCAACTTAGGATAGTCCGGATGGTGGATAAGCAGCCCCAATCAATTTCCAAAGAAATTTAAACTGTCCTGCAGGCTCCGGGTGAATCAGTGTTAGCTCGAACTATCCAGCCACATTTAAATGAAATGAAAGGCCTATGGCAGGAGACCCAGGAGGACCACACTGCTGACACGGACATAAAGCTAGACTGCAGTTGGTCAAAATGTACGCGAGTAATCCAAAATACTTCTGGGAAAGCATCTTGTAAACAGATGAGACCAAGATAGAGCTTTTTGAAAAAGCTCATCATTTTACTGTTAAGCATAAACGGAATGAGGCCAACAAACAAAAGAACACAGTACATGTAGTCAAATATGGTGGGGGTTCAAAGATATTTTGGGCTTGTTTTTCTGCCCCTGGGTGCCATAACAGTGTGCAAGGCATCACAAAATTTGAAGATTACCAAATTATTTTGATTGCAGTGTAGTACACAGTGTCAGAAAGCTGGGTTTGTATCCTAGGTCATGTGTTTTCCAGCGGGACAATGACCCCAAACATACTTCAAGAAGTGCTCAGAAATGGATGGAGAGTTCTGAACTGGCCACCCATGAGTTTTGCTCTAATTCCCATTGAACAGCTGTGGAGAGATCTATAAATCGCTGTTGGGAGGAGGCAGCCTTCAAATATGAGAGACCTGGAGCAGTCTGCAAAAGAAGAGAGGAACAAAGTTCCAGTTGAGAGGTGATGGTTATAGGAAGCAATTGATTGCAGTTATTTATTCCAAAGGGTGTGCAACCAAATATTAAGTTGAGAGGGCCAATGATTTTGCCCAGTCCTTTTATTGGAGTTTTGTGTGAAATTATGCCCAATTTTCTTCTTATTTGTTTATATCTAACCTAATATGCAATAATATTTAGAGCTGTGTTACAATTTATAGACCATTAACTAATCGATATGTTGTCTTTGGCTTCGTGGCCACGATCAGGGTTTGCAGCATTTTGGATGCATGTTTTCGCTGCATCCAAAACGCTGCAATGTACAATACAAGCACAGTGGATGGTTCTAGAAATCTCATGCCCACTGTGCTTGTTTTTCCCACAACAAATACTGACCTGTTGCGCGCCTCCCCAAAGCCGCAGCATGTCAATTCTTTGTTGCGGAGACCCAAACGTTCTCCACAGGGGGAACACAGCTGAGGATGGGCACTTCCCTTTCTAACAAAAGGGAGGTAGGGGAGTACCCTATTTTTTTGTATGCCCTGTTTGCCAGATTACATAATAACCACCCTGTGATTACAGTATTATTGTCTGTGTCCAATTCCTAAATACATTGTAATATTTTCACCTAGGTTTGGGAGTATTTAGAAGGACACCGGAATCTGTACATGGACATCGTAGTAAATGACCCATCCCTCACACCACAGGGTAAGAGTTGTCTCATTACTGGTTACGATAGCTATCTTAATTCTCTGGCCAGTACATAAAGGAGATAGATAGATAGATAGATAGATATGTTAACCTCTTTATGACCTATGACATATTTACGTCATGGGTCATGTTTTCTGCTTTGATGCAGACTCGCATGCCGAGCCCACAGCTTTCTCTGCACATGTTGGCTGATCTGATGGGGGAAAAAAAAAGCAAGCCACGTGGGGTACCTCTTATTTTGATAAACAGCCAAGATAAGCACATGGCTGGGGGCTGCAGCCTGTAGCTGTATGCATTCTCTATGCTGAGTGAGTATCACAATATGGGAGGACCCTACGCAATTTTTTTTTTTTAATTTATTTTTTACAGCTATATAGACACAGTGTCTCTGAAAGCATTTAGACACTCTGTCACACAGGGTGGGGGCGTGTCTGACTGCAACCAGTGCCAGTGGGTGGGGGAAGCAGTGCATATGTATGAGGTTAATGAGCAGCCACAGAAGTAGTATGAGCAGCTCAGAAGCAGTGTACAGCTGTGCGAGAGACACTGGAACTGCATGGCGCCCGCTTCCACCCCCCCTCCTTTTTATTTTTTTATTTCTTTATTTTTTTCCTTTTATTTATTTACTTTTTTTAATACCAGAGTTGCAGGATTCTGATCATTACCTGGAGTTCCCGGGGAACTCCGGGGCCGGTACTTGATACTTTTGAACTTGCGCGGATCTGAACTTTTAAACTCCAGATCCACCCATCACTACTAGGAAGTCATAGTTTCTGCTGTAGAAAGCAATGATGATGCACTGCTCTGCACAGCACAAGTAATCAGATGACTGCAGCTTGAAGTCTCCTAAGGAGACTAGAAAATATAACAAAAAGTAAAGGGGAAAAAAAGTTTTTAAAAATTTGAAGAAAAATAAATGTCCAAATCACCCCCCTTTTTGCCCCATTGAAACTAAAACAATAAAAAAATACATATTTTGGTATCTCTGTGTTCACAATATAAAATCAATGTAATCAGTAACCGGCATAGCGGGAAAAAATTCAGAACACCAGAATTATGTTTTCTTGGCCGCCACAACCTTGTGATAAAATACAATAAGAGGCAATCGAAAAGTTGTAGTTACCCAAATATACTATTTGTAAAAATGTTAGCTCAGGGTGCAAAAAAATAAGCCATTGCTTAGCCTAAAAAAAAAGAAAAGAAAAAAAAGCGTTACAGACCTTGGAAAATGGCAAAATGTCACCAAAAGAAAACATTTTTTTTTTAAGAAAACTATACATGTTTGATATCTACAATCCCGTACTGATCTGGGGAATCATATTGCCAGGTCAGTTTTACCATATAGTGAACACTGTAAATAAAAAACCCAAAAAACATTTGTGGAATTGCACTTTGTTTTGCAATTTCACCGCAGTTGGATTTTTTTTTTCCCATTTTACAATACAATATGGTAAAATGAATAGCTCCATTCAAAATTACAACATGTCTCTCAAAAAACAAGCCCTCATATTGCTATACTGATGGAAAAATAAAAAGTTGGCGAAAGTGCAGGAAAAAGCAAACACATCGTCTGGTGTAGGAGTTCAAAACCCTTGTGTATTTATTTTTATTTTTTTGCTACAGCTGGTTCCAATAGGAGATATACACCTGGAAAATGCCCCAAGGACTTTCCAAAGGAAGATCAGGATATCTCACAACACTGTCAGGTATGGAATTGAGATGGCCACTTAAAATCCTCACTTTATCTCAATATGACCATAGTGTTGTTTCTGGATCACTTAGGATGAAGACTTGATTGATATTAAAGTTGAAGTACTAGAGGAAGAAGATGATGATGCATTTGAGAAGAGCGAGGAGCAGTGCAAAGTGGAGACACCTTCTACTACCAGACCATGTGAGTAGTAATTGCTAAACCTCTAAGCTAAGGCCTTGTGCACACGCTGCAGTTTTTTGTTTTTTTTTTTGCATTCTTTATTTTAGAATGTTCAACATATCAGATAAACATCATTTATAGCAATATTCTTTTTATATATACATAGCAGAAAAAGTAGGGGAAAAGAAAAAAGGGAGAATTAACAGGGTAGGAATAGGGGAGTGGAAAGGAGGGAGGGGTTAAGGTGATGTAGAGAGGGTATAGGGACAGAAGGAAGGAATACAGTCCTGACAAGCAAATGTGCATTTTTAGAAAATAAATAATAATGAACTTATATGATATAAATGTGCAATATAACTTTCCACATATCACCAGCAATATTAAAGGTGCGGGTTTTTTTTACTAATTTTTTATGCATTTTTTTCAAAATCTGCACCAAAATCTGCATGCCTCTCCTGAAGCAGCAAAGTCTATGAGGTTTCTGAAGTGCTGTGCCAACGTTACTTTTTTTTTTTTCCTTGCAGATTTTGATGCAGAAAAAATCTGCAGCATGTCGATTGTTGGGGCTAATTTCCTGCGTTTTTTTTTTTTTTTTTTGCCCTTCCAGCCATTGACTTCACTAAAGAAACACACGGGGAAAAAAAAACGCACGCAAACGGATGTGTTTCTGGATGCGTTTTTCTGCCAGAAGGTGCAGATTTTAAATGATTTCTGCAGCGTGTGCATATACCTGAATGGTATACCACATGTTTGTGGCCTTTTTTCCTTGTCATAAGATTTCATTCAGATGTCTGTTTTCATGTATATATTCTATCTGTGTTTATCAATACACACACATTCTAGTTTATGAAGCTGTTTATAGCTTTGAGCTTTTGCAGACTGAATGTCAACAAAAAATAAGACCAGAGACATGTCTGTTTTTTATCCAAATCATTTATCAAACTCCCCAATGACGTACTATATGTCTGTTGCATTAAAGGGAATCTGTCACTTTTTGGTACTGAGAGCAGTATAATGTAGTAGCAGAGACCCTGATTCCAGCGATGTCACTTCCTGAACTGTTTGCTGTCAAATTGATAAAATAACTTTTCTCTGCTGGTGATCTAGTATTTAAATGTAGAGCAGGGTTATAACGAGCTCATGGAGCTGCTGGACTACCTGCAGCACGCCAAGTAGTCCTCAAATGGTAATCTACTGCTGATTAAACAGTGATAGCTCAATAAGTGACAAACAGCTGGAATCAGGGTTTCTGTCTCTACGTTATGCTGCAGAAGTGTTTTAGAGTTTGGAGCTGAACTCATTAAGTAGCTTATGACACTTAATTTTGAGAATCTTTTCAGTGCTGTGTGCCACCTTGCACCTCACGAAAAGTGGTACGCCAATCATGAACTGGATTAACAGCATTGGCGAACTTGATGAACAGGCGTTTTTTTTTTTGTTTTTTTTTATCTACCATGTTCACTATATGGTAAAAATGGCTTGGCCATATGATTCCCCAGGTCAGTACAAGTTTGTAGATACCAAAAACATATACGTTTATTTCTATCTAAATGGTGAAAAAATTCAGAATTTTGTAAACAAAAAATTGTGCTTTTGTCACCATTTTCCGAGACCCATGCTGTTCTCATTTTTCAGGATCTGAGGCTCAGTGATGGCTTATTTTTTTTGTCTTGAGCTGACATTTTTAATTATAGGAAAAAAGTCCATCGCAGTTAAAATCATCAGTATTTATTTGTAGAATCCAATAAAAGCCATATAGTATAAAGCGGTCAGCAAAATATGGAACACGAGTAAGACTGTGTCGAAACGCGTAGTTCTGTGGGGTCTCTATATCTGTATCCCTTGTATATTTTGCTGACCGCTTTATACTATATGGCTTTTATTGGATTCTACAAATAAATACTGATGATTTTAAAGTCTACATCCTGAGGACTGCGCTGGACTTTTTTCCTATATCGTACATTTGGCTGCCAAGCTTTCCCTGCGCTCGGTCCACACAGACAGCGGTGAACAGCAACTCGGTGAGCTGAACTTTTTTCTTTATCTTTGGACATTTTTAATTATACCATTTTTGGGTAGATGTGATGTTTTGATCTAATGTTATTGCATTTTATTGCAATGTTGCGGCGACCCAAAAAATGTAATTCTGGAGTTTTGATTTTATTTTTCGCTACTCCCTTTACCGATCAGATTAATTGATTTTATATTTTGATGGATCTGGCATTTCTGAACATAGCGATACCAAATGTGTGTTTTTAGGTTTTGTTTTTTTGTGGTTTTATTTATTTATTTTTATCGTTTTCAGTGGGACAAAAGGGAGTTAATTTGAACTTTTTTGGCTTTTTCCTTTTTTTTTTTAAAAAAACTTTTTTTTTCTTTTACATATTTTTTAATGGATTTTACTAGTCCTCTTAGGGGACTTTATGCTTTTAGTATCCGATCACTTCAGCATTGCTCTGATTAGCAAAATTATTGATCTCCTGTGAATGCAGGCAATCTGCCAGCAATACCATGAAGTGAGTCATAGCGGTGACAAGGGTCATAAACTGACCTCGCTCTGTCATGACAACCCATTGTCGTGCTGGGATCGCTTCACAGGGCTACCGATGATTGCAAGGAACAGTGTGATCTCCACCGGAGCACCTTAGATCACGCTGTCAAGAGTTTGACAGCACAACCTAAGGGGTTAACAGGCGCAGGTATATCTCTGATCCACCCTCGTTTGTTAAGGTACCGTCACACTTAGCGACGCTCCAGCGATCCCACCAACGATCTGACCTGGCTGGGATCGCTAGAGCGTCGCTACATGGTCGCTGGTGAGCTGTCAATCAGGCAGATCTCCACAGCAATCACAGATCAGCGACCCGTGTAACGACGCTGTGCTTCATAACCATGGTACACATCAGGTTACTAAGCAAAGCGCTTTGCTTATAGTTACCGAGGTGTACCTTGGCTACGTGTGCAGGGACCCGGCTTCTAGAAGCTGCGGACGCTGGTACCCAAGGTAAATATTGGGTAACCAAGCAAAGCCTTTGCTTGGTTACCCGATGTGTACCTTGGTTACCAGCGTCCGCAGAAGCCGACTCCCTGCACATTCAGATCATTGTTCTCTCACTGTCAAACACAGCGATGTGTACTTCACAACGGGAGAGCAACGACCAAAAAATGGTCCAGGATATTCAGCAACGACCGGCGACCTCACAGCAGGGGCCAGGTTGTTGCTGGATGTCACGCACAGCAACATCGCTAGCAAGATCGCTGTTGCGTCACAAAAACCGTGACTCAGCAGCGATGTCTCTTAGTGAGACGTGGCCTTTAGCTGCACGTGTTGGCTAATCAAATAAGCCAATAGGTGCGGGGAAAGACGTGGGCTCAACGTGTGAGCCCACATCAAAGGTAGGAAAGTGACCTAGGTTGTAGATATACACATCCTAGGTTGCTAAAGGATTAAAGTGTTTAATTTCCTGGCATATACACTTTGATGAATCAGGACCTGTGGGTCTGTGAAACACTGCAAATAGCACATGCCTGCCATACTAGTGGCAACATAATGCTATGCATTATTTGCTGACTGGTACGAGAAGTTTTTCTTTTGCATACAAGAAAAAGTGATGAATCACTACTGGTAAAAAAAAGAGACTGACCAAACACTGATGAATATCTTAGACTTTTGTATACTATATAGTGCTGTTCCACACTGAAAGCTTGTATTATATTTTGTAGGTGATGGAAATAATAGAAGAATTGTTGCAGAAGAAGATCCAATTATATCTGTTATTTGTGATATGAAAGAAAAACAAATTGCGGTGGTTAAGGAAAATCAGGTTCCTTGTGAAGCAGATGTACTATGTGATAGCTCTGGCCACAGAGATGGATCCGATGCGACGAATATTGATGCACAGTGCACATCTCATACATGCAGTGACTTGTTCCCATGTTTTGATTGTTTTACTAAAAATTCAAGTCTAATTCCACAAGAGACCATTGACTTGAGTAAAACCCCATTTTTATGCTCTGCTTGTGGAAAATCTTTTACCAAGAAATCAAATCTGGTTCGTCATCAGATCATTCATACAGGCGAAAAGCCATTCCCTTGCCCGGAGTGTGGAAAGCGCTTCAAAACAAAGAGTGATCTGGTCAAGCATAAGAAAACGCACACTGGAGAGAGACCATTTTCATGCATTGAATGTGGCAAATGTTTCTCTGGGAAATCTAACCTTTTCTATCATCAGCTAATCCACACAGGGGAGAAGCCATTTCCATGTTCTGAGTGCGGCAAATGCTTTACACGTAAGCAGCAGCTCCTTGTTCACCAAAGGACACACACAGGGGAGAAACCATTCCCATGTTTGGAATGTGGGAGATGTTTCAGTAATAAATGCGATCTAGTTTTCCATGAGAAGACTCACACTGGAGAAAGACCATTTTCCTGTTCCAAATGTGGGAAAAGTTTTATTCGTAAGTTTCGGCTCGTTCATCACCAAAAAACTTGTAGACATCAAGAGACTTAACTGTGCAGCTAGGGAACACATGTTAATAAAAATCACAGTGATCCCTCAAGTTGAAGCTAGTCTCAATGTCTTTACTGTAATGGATCATTCACCAAGGAGCTTTGGAGCGTGAAAATGACTGCATTCAATACACATGAGGTGCTAAATTATATGGGGAATATGGAATCGACAGTGGTACTAAGCTTTAAAGATAAATTAAGAGACAAATTTGAGAATGGTATATACCCAGATTAAAAGAAGCGAGATAGTACTGTTTGAGAAATAATTTTTATTAGAATATGTTAAAATACAGACAGAGTAAAATGATCAGCATCGGTGTCTACTAAGATAGGGTCGTGAGCTACCATATATTAGGTAAGTATAATATAGAATAATTAGAATATACAAGACATATCGTTAAGCATGGGAAAGTTAATAAATAGAAAGTTTACATATATACCGTTATAGGGTCTGTACTCAAATCATTATAAAGTACATACAATTTAGCAGCAAAAAAAAATGACTCTAAAGTGTTGTGTATGTAGTTGTGGGGTCTGTATTAACATCACCCTTAAATATCAGCATTCAAACAGTGGCTAAATATATCCACGAGTAAGAGTAGTGGTAGTGGTAGTAGTAGGTTGTAGGTTAGTTGTGGTTGTAGGTTAGTTGTTGTTTATAACAGTCACTGCTGTTCAACTGCCTTACAATATAAAAATGATCAATATAATAATGCACTATACATTATTTAAGCAATGTTTATCAATGCCAAATCCATATTATATTAACCCCGTAACATTGATGTGTGCTGGATATAAGATAACCTTAAAGGGGTTGTCTTGAGACATTACATAAATGTGTATTAAATACATAAATTCTGTAAATAATTTTCCACAAGTGACTAAACTGGTTGTAATTAAGGAAGCTGCGAGAAAAATAGCTCCGTAAAGGAGCTGTTCGATCTTCTGAATCGTTACAGCTTGCGGTAATAGTGGGTGGTCATGTGCCCTGCAAGAATACAATTTGCATACATGCGGTCACTTTGACTAGTGTTATACACATTCCTCACTTACACACATGGGTAAGAGAAAAGAGTAAGACACGGCTGCACCCCACTGGTCCCTATACAGACTATAAGATCCTAGCCGTACAACTAACAGCACCACCGTGGACCTGGCTCTCTGAAAGGCCTTCGAGGAATTTCTTCTGCCTCCTGAGGGACTAGAGGGGAAGCCGCACAAATAATCTACAATGGGGGAGGAAGATGTGAAGGAACAAACAAACTCAGTGTGAACTAAAACAAATTCAAATAACGTGAAAGAATAAGGGTCTGGAAAGGAAAACACAGAGGAATCATAGACACTGAAATTGTGTTTTCTGCCAAGGGAAACCCCAAATATGAAGACCTGGAAATCCCAACAAGTTCACATAGAATTATAGCCAGGAAGGACATGCAGTGAAGGGAGAACATATATATCCTCACCCAGGCTGTGATAGGACAAACCAAAACAGGACAATGAAAAACATTTGAAGAGGATAAAGCCCAGAAAGGAAAAATGGAATTAGACTTGCCAGTAATGCCTTTTCTAGGACATACATTTTCCAGTAAAAATGTGTATTTAGAAACGTTAAAATCGTACCACAACCCCAGGGATATAGTGCATGTGACTAACAAAACCAAACTGAATAAAATCAATCAAGATAAGGGGTTTACCAATATGGACGTAATAAGCACCTAAAATGTCCCTGTGTGTCTATCAGTGCCTGCGTGAGGAGGTTATTTACCCTATTTTCCGTGGCACCCCTGCTCCTCAATAGGTAGTCCTCACTGTACCTGTAAACTCCCGTACAGAGAAGAAACTGGCGAGGGGGATAAATAGCAAATGTCCAAAGGAGCAAAGATAAATTACCGTGTTTATGTATGTATGTGTGTGTGTGTGTATGTATATATATATATATATATATATACATACATACATACATACATACACAGATATAGATATAGATATATATATCTATATCTATATATCTATATCTATATATCTATATCTATATATCTATATCTATATATCTATATCTATATATATGTATGTATGTATGTATGTATGTGTATATATATATATATATATATATACATATATATATATATATATATATATATATCACTACAGGGGAGCTGGGGGCAGCTCTGGTATGCTGCTGGGGGCTGGTGAAAGCTGCAGGAGGCAGCGTTAGATCTCCTGCTCCCGCTCATATAATATGCACTGCCGCTGTCCATCACCGTGATGCTGAAACCGCACCGCGGTGATGGGCTGGGGCAGCGGCGCATATTATATCTGCCTGCGGCCCCCTTTGATGGCACATGCCCGCCCCCATGCTGCTGCCCATAGTAAAATAAAAAACTCTTTATTCACCTCCTCCAGGTATCTCCTGGTCTCTGCTGCCACTGTGATCAGGCACGCAGAGATAATATCACTCTGCTGTGCCAATCACATGACCGGCACCGAGAACCAGGAAGTGCAGGAGCTCAGCAGCACGGAGGGAGACATGAGGGAGGACAGCACTGGAGAAGGTAAGGAAAGAGTGTTTTATTTTACTATGGGCAGCAGCATGGGGGCCATATCTAACACAGGGGGAAGTTTGCCATCCATAGGGGGCCATATCTAACACAGGGGGAGGTGTGCCATCCATAGGGGGCCATATCTAACACAGGGGGAGGTGTGCCATCCATAGGGGGCCATGGGCAGCACAGGGGGACGTGTGCCATCCATAGGAGACCTGTGCCAGCTGTAGGAGATGTGTGCCATCTATAGGAGACCTGTGCCAGCTGTAGGGGATGTGTGCCAGCAATAGGGGACCTGTGCCATCAATGGGGGACCTGTGGCATCACTGGGGGATGTGTGCCAGCATAAGGGGGCTATATTCAATATAAGGGGGCCATATCCAGATTAAGGGGGTTAATTTTAGGATGGGGGCTATGAGGGACATATACCCTATATGATTTGTTAGATGGACACTGGCATAAGACGGACCCCATTTAACATTAAAAAAAATATATCTTTTCTTTCACCAAATTTGGGGGTGCGTCTTTTAATCAGGTGCGTCTTATAAAGCGAAAAATACAGTACATATGAATGATCACAGCAGCAACCATATTTGGCATAATGGATTGTATGTCAAAAGATAAATAAGGTGCAAGACAGTTTGTTTTTCAAGTCAATAGTAACATAAAGTCACTTAGATTCTCAATGATTTCTCCTAAGGAAAAATCATCTAAAAGCTAAATAACTTTATGGGTCAGTAATATAATGGTGTGAGGAGACATTTATTTGGAGGGCCGCACAGCCCTCCATTTGCTAGCGAGAGTTACACTGACTGCCATTAGGTTCCAGGATGAGATCCTCCGACCCAATGTGAGACCAGGTGCAGGTGCAGTGGGTTCTGGGTTCTTTCTGAAGCTAGGCCTCGTTTGGCTCAACTGTGTCAGCAGTTCCTGCATGAGGAAGGCATTGATGCTATGGACTGGCCTGCCATCCAATCGAGCACATCTAGGACATCATGTCTTATTGTTCTCAATGCATTCCACTATGTAATGAATGAAGATTTGCAACTAGAATATTTCAGTCATTAAGATCTAGGATGTGGTATTTTAGTGCTCCCTTATTGTTTTGAGCTGTGTTTATTCGATACAACTTTAGAATACAAAAAACTTTAATAAATTGCAAATATGCAATACACTATGCAGGAAGTAGAAAAAAGTTTTCAACAAAAATGTATGGAATATTTGTGCCGTCTACAAATTTGTTCTGAGAAATATTGCCTCCATCAGATTCTCCTTCATAGATGACCTTAAATCTGATGTACTTATTTTAAGGCTAGAGAAAATCCTCTCTATACTAACTCAGGTTGGTGGCAAAGGAGCAACCACATGGGTAACATCTCTAAAAATCTCAGGGTATAACCCCTTAACGACCCATGACGTACTGGGTACGTCATGGATCGTGTGCTGTTAAACCCCGCCCCCTGCCGTGGGCAGGAGGCGACGATCCGCACACATATCAGCTGTTTTCAACAGCTGACATGTGTGCCTGCTTGCCGCGGGTGGAATCGCTTCCACCTGCGGCCCTTAACCCCTTGCATCTCGCTGCCAAAATCTGGCAGCGATATGTATGTGCGCGCTGCCATGACAGTCCCTTACCCCGCCCCCACCGGAAGTCACGTGACATGATCACGTGACTTTCAGTGGTTGCCATGGTAGCACAGGGTCATGTGATGAGGCCTGTAGCTAACATGACTCACTTCCTCTCAATGCCGGAATACAGCCGGCATTGAAAGTAAAGCACCAAATCTGCAGTTCTCAGCTCTGTAGCTGAGATCTGCAGATAGTGCAGAGCGATGGGATTGCTGATTGCTATAGCCCCCTAGGGGGACTAGTAAAATAAAAAAGTAGTAAAAAAAAAAAAGTTCTAAAAAAAAAAGAACTAAAAGTTCAAATCACCCCCCTTTCACTCCATTGAAAATTAAAGGGTTAAAAAAATATACACACATTTGGTATTGTCGCGTTCAGAAATGCCCAATCTATCAAAATATAAAATCAATTAATCTGATCAGTAAATGGAGTAGCGGCAAAAAATTCCAATTTTCACAAAAATCGCAACAGGCGATCAAAACGTAGCATCTGCGCAAAAATGGTACCGATAAAAACGTCAGGTCGAGACGCAAAAAATAAGCCGTCACAGAGCCTCAGATCCCGAAAAATGAGAACGCTACGGGTTTTGGAAAATGGCGCAAAACGTGCGCCACTTTTTTTGGACAAGCTTGTGAATTTTTTTTAACCCCTTAGACACAAGTAAACCTATACATGTTTGGTGTCTACAAACTCGCACTGACCTGAGGCATCACATAGATGCATCAGTTTTACCATATAGTGAACACTGTGAATAAAATATCCCAAAAACTATTGTACGATCACACTTTTTTTTTTGCAATTTTAAAGCACTTGGAATTTTTTTGCCATTTTCCTGTACACTATATGGTAAAACTTATGGTTTCATTTAAAAGTACAACTCGTCCCGCAAAAAACAAGCCCTTACATGGCAAGATTGATGGAAAAATAAAAAAGTTACGGCTCTCGGAAGAAGGGGAGCAAAAAACAAAAACTGAAAGTGCCCGAGGGCTAAAGGGGTTTTAGGAATTGCCTCATGCACAGTCAGTGTTGATGAACGGATCAACTCTTCTACTTTGAGAGCAAGTCTGTTTACTTATGGAAGTGGAATATTGTTCCTTTCGGCAACGCTTTGCTTACTCAATGACGTCCAAATACTTTTCAAAATTACACACCTCAGCTGATGATGCTGAAGATATGGCAGCAGTAGCACTGGATGACAGAATTCCTCTTGCTCTTGGCCGTCCTGTAGCCGCTCATCCTAACTGCTACCTTTGTCAGAGCTTCTTTTCCTTTAGTAAGCGATTTATCATCCAGCAATATACAATAACTTGGGTCCACATAAACAGCTGCCAGAGAAATGTTTTTTGTAATAGCAGTGTTTCTCTCCATTTCATTAAAGCAGCAATATCATGTTCAATTTACCTACTCTTTTGGCCAGGCAAAAAAGCAAGTTCTTCCACTCCTTTACGAAAATGCTAGGAGATAAATTCTCAGCTTGTAATTTTTTTAGTGACTGTAAATGGGTGCTGAAGCAATTCTCTCAGCCAGCTGTGTCCATTGACCTTCATTTAGCAAAAAAAAATATTCAGCACATACTGCATTGAACTGCTGTACCCAATTTATTATATATTTTCGGAGTCGACCCATTTTATACTGACTCAGACTCCACCAAAATGTACTCTGAGTTCACAGCCCTTTAAATTAAACGTACTCTGGATCTCATATTACATTGCTTTTGGTGGCTCAGAATCCGGAGGGATGCAGTGTCCTATGTGTCTGCAGTCTTTGAGTGTCCCTAGTCAACTTTGGACAGACATTTCCATGGACTTTATTATGGAATTACCTATCTCTGCTGGTAATACGGCAATTTTGGTGATGGTGGATAGGTTTTCTCCTATTACTCGTGTAAATAAAAAATTGGGGCTATAGTAACATTGTCGTGTAATAAACATTATTATTTTAACAAACTTTCTGACAAGATTGGGAATTTCTAAGGGTCAAGTGGCCTCTTGTAGAAGGAAGAGAGTTACTGTCATGGCCCCACTCCGGAGTTCAAACCGGTGATTGGTCTTTCTCTTGGTTGGATCACAGCCTGTTTTGTGTTAGTCCAACAGCTGGCGTATCTCTTGTACAGTGGGTACGGAAAATATTCAGACCCTTTTAAATTTTTCACTATTTGTTTCTTTGCAGCCATTTGGTAAATTAAAAAAAAAGTTCATTTTTTTCTCATTAATGTACACTCTGCACCCCATCTTGTCAGGAAAAAAAAAACAAATGTAGAAATTGTTGCAAATTTATTAAACAAGAAAAACGGAAATATCACATTGGCCCAAGTATTCAGACCCTTTGCTCAGACACTCATATTTAAGTCATATGTTTGCCATTTCCTTGGGATCTTCCTTGAGATGGTTCTACTCCTTCATTGGAGTCCAGCTGTGTTTAATTACACTGATAGGACTTGATTTGGAAAGGTACACACCTGTCTATATAAGACCTCACAACTCACAGTGCATGTCAGACCAAATGAGAATCATGAGGTCAAAGGAACTGCCTAAGTAGCTCAGAGACAGAATTGTGGCAAGGCACTGATCTGGCCAAGGTTACAAAATAATTTATGTAGTACTCAAGGTTCCTAAGAGCACAGTGGACTCCATAATCCTTAAATGGAAGAAGTTTGGGACCACCAGAACTCTTCCTAGACCTGGCCATCCAGGAAAACTGAGCAATCGTGGGAGAAGAGCCTTGGTGAGAGAGGTGCTGTGAATGTTAGTTATGTTTTGGCTGCTGGAAGGCTCCCTCTGGTGGCCAGGAATGGTTTGGACTTGGACCAGGTGTGTTGTGCAGTGGGTGTTTCCTTTGCTAACTCTCTGCTTATTTAAATCCTGGTCTGATTGCAGGCTGTTGCCGGATGTCAGTTGTTCTTTGTATTTCCAGCCTGCTTAATCCTGCTCTACACCACATCTTCCCCAGATAGGTGCTTGCTCTTTATTTATTGTCTGGTTCTTTTGTTTATCTGGGTTTGTCATTTGCTGTGGTTGGTTTCAGTTTATTTGCTTGCAGTGATTTTCCCCCTTAGTGGATTGTTGAGGAACTCCCTGCAGTTCTGTGTGGAGTATAGCTCCTTTGGGTCCATGTGTTTGTGGCTTGTTGACTTTGTTATGATTCTTGTTTTCTGTTCATTGGTATGACAAGGGCACCTGGTATAGGACAGAGTTCAGATCGTGCGATCTGAGGGCCTTTTTGTACTATCAGGAAGTTGGTATTTTGCAGGGTTTTTCTCTGGCCACCATCAGTCCCTTTCCTGTCCTTTCCTATTTTAGTCAGCGGGGGCCTCACCTTTTGCTAATCCTGTCATCTACCTGTGTATTGTGTTTTTCCTATATCACCGCAGTCTTTTAATGTGGGGGGCTTGCTATTCTTGTCTATTTTCTGAGGCAGAGAATTATTCATCTTTCCTACCTTTAGGATAGTTAGTTCTCCGGCTGGGTTCGCGGTGCACAGGATGTTAGTTCACCCCTCGGCTACTTCTAGTTGTGATGGTTAGTAAGGGGATGGCGGCCAGATTAGTTGCCAATACTCTTGTCACCTTTTGTCTTCATACACCGAAACTTTCTATTACCTTAAAAACCATAATTTTTATTTGACATATATGCCACAAACAGAGTACATACGTACATAGAATATAATAAAAATTATTAAATTATTGTGAGGAAGAAAGGTGGGAAAATTGTAATATCCTTCTCTCACCCATCCTCACATACGGAGGTCGGCGTCCTAATAGATCATGACGCCTCCGTTCCTCGTCGACTGACGTCCTATGCTGACCCTTCACTTGCTCTCAAGTGGGTAAGGTGCAACACCAAAGATAAAGCCCACAAAAGTTGTATGTACATATAGGATATGCAGAGAAAAAGGGGGGAGCTATGTCCGTCACTAAACATCCGTCAAAAGACTATCAGGGATGGGTCAGACTAAGTCCTTAAGTCGACATTCAATAGAATTCTAATATTGACTTAAGCTGTATTTTTTTGTCCAGGATTCACCCTACGCGTTTCGCCCCTTAGCAAAAGGGGGCTCATCAGGGGTATATCAGCATGGATCCTTGAAACTCACAGCTTCAAACCTAGAATAGAACAAAGGTTTTTTTTTTTACTAAAAAGACTACTGTTGCCATCAATACGGATGCAAACACCACAATGTGGCATATAAAGTATAATTCACTGACCATTTCCATAAAATAGCACCGGAACCAATGAAAAATCTGGTACATCCTCCAGAATCAATATGACACCACTTGATGCACCTAACAAAGATGGTAGCCATTTTTAATGTCACTTACAAATATATTTATATTTAAATGAGGAGGAAAGTGTACCAGTCTGATACCTGATAAATTGCTGCTAAACATAGAATCTGAGATTAAATCGGGTTCAGGCTAACTTGCCGCAACAAATAAAATCCGTGCCCCCAGCACTTACTTATGCGGAGTGTGCAACCTTAAAAAACAAGCTGCTTGCTAATGGCACCGGTCACCTAGCTGCTGAGCTCCAGCCACCTCGACTCCTAACCGGCTCACTGCGGCTCACCAGTGGCACCAATCTCTCTGCACACGGGGGGAAAGTGCTGCGGAGGTACCCAGGAACGTGGCATGCCAAGGGGAAAGTCCCAGAAGAAGCCGTCCCCGGCGAAAGTTACAGACTTCTTCTCCAGCACGGGAAGAGGGAAAATGGCAGCAGCATCCTCCTCCACAACTTCCTCACGCTCATCCAGGAGGGGATCCACAGCAGGCCCAGACTTGGACACAGACGCTGCAGATATACCGCTTACCAAAGGTACCATGCAGAAACTGCTCAGTGCCCTCCGCTCATCACTGCAGCAGGATTGGAAAGATATGGTGGCTGAGCTGAGGGGAGATATCACTGCCATAGGCAGTCGCACAGCACACATTGAAACTAAAATGCAGGAGCTGACAAAGTCACACAATAGCCTCATTGATGCCAATGCAGCACTGGAGGAACAAGTGCAAAAGCTCCATACCAAGGTCTTGGATTTAGAGGACAGGTCCCGCAGAAACAACATAAGAATCAGAGGAATTCCAGAGGCCATACCAGACAAGGGGCTGCAGAGCTTTCTAGGCTCCTTGCTGCAGGAGCTGCTTCCAGACCTGTCTGCAACTGATTTCCTGGTGGACAGAATACACAGAGTCCCTAAGCCTAAATCCCTCAGTGCTGATGCCCCCCGGGACACTTTGGCTCGCCTGCACTTTTACAAGACCAAAGAAGCCCTGCTGCGAGCCCTGAGAAGGAGGCCGCCTCTGTCTGAGCAATTCCAGCACCTGTCCATTTTTCCGGATCTGTCTGCAGGAACCCTGGCAAAAAGGAGGGAATTTGCCCCTTATACCAAAATTCTCAGGGATGAAGCTATATCCTATAGATGGGGTTTCCCTGTAAAGATCCTGCTTTTCCGTGCAGGAAACACCCACGTCTGCCATTCCCCACAACAGTTGGCAAAGCTCCTATCCTCATGGAACATGGCAAATCTCCCGGCCAGATCTCCAAGAGCCACAGGATCATCCCAAAGGGATAAAGTGAATGAAGATTGGTCCGTCGCGTGAGTTATGTGATATGTCTGAGTCGCGGCTGAGACTTAGTTGCTACTTTTAAGGTCCGCTGGTTCTGTTCAACCAGGACCCTGAGCCCCCATGGCGGTACATTTCCACCATACCGCAGGCCCCCTTTTTGGGCTTTTTTCTATGTGGACTGATGCTCCCTACATCAGTAATGTTAGTGATGTTAATGTTGTCAGTGTTACCTCTTTCCTGCCTAACCTTCCTTTCTCCCCCCGCAGCTCTAGGCAAGAGACTTTTTTTCATGTACAATGGTACTGAACTGTATGTCTATAAATGTTAGGGGCCTGAACTCGCCGGCCAAGAGATCCATGTTTTGGCGGGAAGTGGTTAAATCCAAATGTGACGTGATTTGTGGTCAAGAGTCTCATCTCCTCCAGGGGGACTCGCACAGGTTAAATAATGCTAAATTTCCTTTCATACTGCTGGCTTGTGGGAAAAAAAAAAAGGCTGGAGTATTCATTTGTGTAAAAAATACTGTTGCGTTCACACTACATTCCCAACATTTAGACCCTGAAGGTAGATACGCCATTATTAATTGCTCCATAAATGGATCTAAGTATACTATTGCAACCCTTTACGCCCCCAACTCTGGTCAGATCAGCTTTCTGCGGAGGTTTCTTTCCAAGCTTTCATCCGTTACAGAGGGTAAGCAAATAATCTGCGGGGATTTTAACATGTTAATGTCCAGCACTCTGGATTGCTCCAATACTGCTGTAAAGAGGAAGGAAATGAGCACAATAATTTCAGAAAGGCATCTCCATGATATATGGAGATACCAACATGCAAATGAGAGGGACTACACATTCTTCTCACCTCGGTTCACCTCATACAGCAGATTGGACTACTTTCTGGTTGAAAGCTCACTTATTTTGGATTGCTCAGATTCAAAAATTGGACTTATAGCTTGGTCGGACCATGCCCCCATATACCTGACAGTCCAGGAGCAAAGCCGCACGCCCGTTTTTACCCGGTGGCGCATGAATGACTCCCTCCTAGCCTGTAGACAAATCTCTGAGGAGTTGCAGGCCGACCTCGCAGAGTTTTTTAAATTTAATGACAACAAGGAGGTGACAGAGGAAACGCTATGGTCTGCACACAAGGCCTTTATTAGGGGGTCATTCATCAAAATTGACACTAGGGAGAAAAGGAGGCGTCAGGCAACTTCCAAAGCTCTACTGTCCCACATAGCGCTTTTAGAAGCCCACAATAAATCTGCCCCAAACATGTCAACATCTGACGAACTCAGGAAACTAAGAACACAGCTCCGCCAATTGCTGATGGTAGATTATGAGAAAAATTTAAGATCCCTCAAACAGCGGTACTATATGATGGGTGACAGGGCGGGTGCCTTACTAGCCAGGAGGGTTAAAAAACGAGAAATGCAAAACAAAATTGAATACCTCGTGACGGGTTCTAATGCCACAATACGCAACCCAACGGAAGTAGCCAATGCATTCGCTGATTATCAGTCTCTCTACAACCTTAAAAATGACCCCAATGCCCCAAAGCCTACCCAATCGGCAATTAATTCCTTCTTAAACAATATTAATCTTCCTCGGTTATCTACAGTACATCTAGAGCAACTAAATTCCCCTTTCTCCCTGGAAGAGGTTCGCCAGGCGGTGATCACAGCCAAAAGAAATTCAGCTCCAGGCCCAGACGGCCTCACTAACTCCTATTATAGGCAATTCACTGAAACCCTGTCTCCTTTCCTCCTGAGACTTTTCTCCTCTTGGCGAGCCACAGCAGATATTTCACCAAATAATCTAGAGGCCATTATAACTACCCTGCCAAAGCCAGGAAAACCCCCTACATCACCAGGAAACTTCAGGCCAATATCCCTCCTAAACTGCGACTTAAAATTGTACGCCAAAATAATCTCAGCTAGAATACATAAAGTCCTTCCATCACTGATTTCCCCGGATCAAGTGGGGTTTGTGGCGGGGAGGCAGGCGAAAGATGGGACGAGACGTATGCTGGACCTGATTGCGGTGGCTGAGGGGAGGAAAATCCCCAGTGTATTCCTGTCCTTGGACGCAGAGAAGGCGTTTGACAGGGTGCACTGGGGATATCTGAAATCTGTACTGGCCAAGTTTGGATTTGAAGGCCCCATACTTACCGCCATAATGGCACTATACTCTAACCCTAACGCCAAAGTTCTGGCATCCGGATTTATATCTCGGAGTTTTGAATTATCCAATGGGACACGCCAGGGGTGTCCGCTCTCCCCTATCATCTATGCCCTTGCTATAGAGCCTCTGGCGCAGACTATCCGTGAATGCCCTCGGATCTCGGGGATTCGAGTGGGGAGTACAAACCATGTGATTAGTCTATATGCGGATGATGTGATTTTATCCTGCACTAATGTTGAGGTGTCCCTAAAACACGTAATGGAGATCCTGTCCTCCTTCGCTCAAGTCTCGTATTACAAGCTTAATATTACCAAGTCCTTAATTTTTCCGCTCTTCCTGCCCGCCTCAACTAGAGCCACTCTTTCTCATCTTTACCCTTTCAAATGGGAAGACGAGGGTATCCCCTACCTGGGTATTATGCTGGCCCCGCTACACTCCGTGATCCGGAAAAATCTGCTGACCCTGCACACCTCACTGGATAGAGAACTTACTCGCCTTTCTCTTCTCCCGCTCTCTTGGGTGGCGAGAATGCAGACCTTTAAAATGATCTGCCTCCCAAAAATTATCTACTTACTTCGGTGCCTGCCCCTAACAATTCCGCAACGGTATCTCACCAAAATTCATTCGCTAATGAGTAAATTTATATGGGCTGGGAAAAAACCTAGAATAGCCCTGAGATGCATGCATGCCCCGTTAAGTGGTGGAGGAATGGGTATTCCTAATATTCTAACATACCACAGAGCCGCTATCCTGGAACCGGCTCGAGATTGGTGGAGGAATGATTCAGACTTAAGATGGTTACAGATTGAGTACACCTGGGCACAGGTCCACTCCCCTAAACAATTCATAGACTCCCTAACCCCTTCGCCCCCCGGCGATCTTCTACCCACCACAGCAGCTCTAAAGAAAGCTTGGTCCTTGTGGAGCAAGCCAGTGTCACATGCTTTAGGTCCCAGCATTCCCCTTAGATCGCTAGAAGCCTTCATTCCGAACTTGAATCTTGCCGCCTGGACACGTGGAGGTCCAATCACCCTAGCAGATCTCTATAGAGAAGGCGTCCTACTCCCGTACTCAGAAATGTGTGATAAATTTAACCTTCCCCGACACAGTCTATTCCAGTTTTTTCAAATACGTCACTTTCTTCAGTCCGCTCCTCATCTCCCGGCTCCCACGACAGCTGACCACGCCTCAATTAAAAAATTCTTTCAAAATAGCAAAATCAAAGGCCTTTCATATATCCATAATATGCTAAACTCCCCACAACCGGACAAACAATTGCCGTATATGCTCAAATGGGAAAAAGATCTAGCTTCTCCGCTTCCGCCGCAAGAATGGTTCGCGGCCTCAAAATGGATCCACAAGTTCTCTTCTTGTCTCAATCATATAGAGCAATTAAAAAAGGTTCATCTGAGGTGGTACAACTCCCCTACTAAACTGGCTTCTTTTTCCCCACATGTGTCACCACTGTGCTGGAGGGGCTGCAACCACAGGGGCACCTTATGTCATATGTGGTGGTTTTGCCCTAAGTTATCTAACTTCTGGCAGGAGGTGTTCAATCTAATCCATGAGGTTACTAGTCTCCGCCTTTCTCCAAACCCAACCTTAGCGGTGCTACACATTGGCTTAGATGGGATCCCGGATCTTTTAAAAAACATCATTTCTTACATTCTCATAGCTGGCAGGTACTGTGTGGCATACAAGTGGAGGTCGGTGAGCCCCCCTACAAAAAGAGATCTAATTGAGAGGATCAACCTACACTGGCTATACGAAACCAACTTGGCCCCCAACCTAGAGAAGAGAACGGTGAGACTTAAACAATGGCACCCGTGGGCCACTTCCCTTTATGCAACGGCCCTCCCCCAGATACCGACACCTACACCATAAATAAATTGATTATGCCTAAGAATGTCTTGTAGAGCTGCTTCCCCCACCCCCTCTCTTTCCCCCCTCCCTCCCTGCTCCTATGTTCAGGTTGTTGTTGTAAGGAGTATTTAATGTCCCAGATTGATATTCTGATAATGGCTCGAGGCTATTCCACCTCTTGCTACTCAATGCTCCTGTTCTTGATGTTGTTGTATGAGAAGTTTGTATTTTTCTGAAAACTCAATAAAAAACCTTTATGATTAAAAAAAAAAAAAACCTTAAAAAACAAAAATTGCATATATCTCAGTCACGTAACATCCTCATGTGTGCACCCAAATTGTGCACCCCACCAGCCTGTTATTAAAAGGTGACGCTCAGAGCAGATTACACCTCACCACCTGAAATATGTGCTACCACCAGTCAGTACATACCCAAGAATTCAGATCCTTAACAGACAGAGTCCTTAGATAAATTTTAGATCCTCTGTAATACCAACACAAAATAAACATTATTGGCAATCAGCCTAATGTCATATAAAGTACATAGAGGAACATACAAAGAGTCGATTAAATACCTGAATCACATCAAGAGGGTATTCCCCAGGTAGCGATATGTACTCCATCCGGGCGTTCGTTCAATGACTGATACTTCATAGGCAGTTTAAATAGGGAAAAACGTGCCAAGATCAGGTAATTGAATCACTTCCTATCGGGCGGTGCACCCAACACAAAGAGCACACAGTTCTTTTGCACTCAGATGGTTCCGATGTGGAAAGGTTCCCATCCACTGCGCACGCGCGCCTCATACTTCGCGCATGCGCAGTGTAAACACCTAAAGGCATTACAATCACGTCTGAACCTTACACTCGCACACATCCAATAGCTGCGATTTGTGGAGGTCTTCCATGGTTCCGGATCATAATACAACATCCGGCCTACAAATTTAAAGGGTACTCTTAAGAAGGAAAAACAAAAAAGCTGCTGAGAAAACTTTTTTTTTTTTTGGTATTTTTTCCCTTCTTCTTTGGGTTCTGTGGAAGATTTCTTTTTCTAGCATGGATAAATTGGGTGAGCGTGTTGCTCATCTTGATGCTAAGGTTCGTCGTATAGAGTCTTATCTTGCACAGACTCCCCTTGCAGAGCCTAAGATTCCTGTTCCTGAATTTTTTTCGGGAGATAGGTCGAGATTTTTGAGCTTCAAAAATAATTGTAAATTATTTTTTGACCTGCGCCCTAAGTTCTCAGGGAATCCCGTACAGCAGGTTAAGATTGTCATCTCCTTGCTGCGTGGTGACCCTCAGGACTGGGCCTTCTCTTTAGCGTCTGATGATCCGATTCTCAGTGATGTGGACTCCTTTTTTCAGGCCTTGGGTTTATTATATGACGAACCCAATATTGTGGACCAAGCAGAAAAGGTCTTGTTGTCCTTTAACTCAGGGTTTGGATTCTGCAGAAACGTTTTGTCAGAAATTTCGAAAGTGGGCGCTCCTTACCAAATGGAATGATGATGCACTTGCGGCTCTTTTTCGCAAGGGTATTGCGGATGCTGTGAAGGATGTAATGGTAGGATTTCCCGTCCCTTCTGGTCTTGATGCCTCTATGACCTTGGCCATTCAGATTGATAGGCGTTTATGTGAGCACAGGAAGATACCTGCTGGTTTTGTGCCTGTGGAACAGCCTTTGGAGCCTATGGAGTGTGATAGGGTCCTTTCTAATGCTAGTCGGCAGGGGTTCAGACGGAAGAATAGACTGTGCTTTTATTGTGGAGACGCTTCATAACATCTCTGTCTGCCCTAACCGTGAAAGGAGATATGCTACTTCTGTTACTGTGGGTTCTTTGCAACCAAAGTTTCTTTTGTCTGTCACATTGATTTGCTCATTGTCTTCCTTTTCTGCATTTGCCTTTGTGGACTCAGGGGCAGCGCTCAATTTGATGGATTTTGGGTTTGCTAGGGATTGTGGTTTCCCCATGGTTCCTTTGCAAACTCCTATTCCTTTAAGGGGCATTGATGCTACCCCTTTGGCAGAACATAAACCCCAATTTTGGACCCAGGTGCCTATGAGAGTTGCACCAGCGCATCAGGAAACTTGTACATTTTTAGTATTGCATAATCTACAGGATACCTTGGTACTGGGATTTCCGTGGTTGCAGACCCATAATCCAGTTTTTGACTGGAGATCCTTGTCGGTAGCTAGTTGGGGTTGTCAAGGTGTGCATCAGGACCTTTCCGTGTCATCCACATCTGCTCAGGCAGTTGATGTTCCGGCCTTCTTGTCTGATTTCCGTGATGTATTTAATGACCCGGAATCTGATTCTCTGTCTCCACACCGGGACTGTGACTGTGCCATTGAGTTGGTGCCCGGTTGTAAATTTCCCAAGGGGCGGATTTTCAACTTGTCTGTGCCCGAACATGATGCCATGCGGTCATACATCAGGGAATCATTGGAGAAGGGGCACATTCGGCCCTCATCTTCTCCTTTGGGTGCCGGCTTCTTCTTTGTTGCTAAGAAAGATGGTTCGTTGAGGCCTTGTATTGATTACCGTCTTCTTAATAAAATTACGGTCAAATATCAGTACCCTTTGCCTCTGATGTCTGATCTGTTCTCTAGAGTGAAGAGTGCCAAATGGTTTACGAAACTGGATCTCAAGGGTGCGTATAATCTCATCCGTATTAAGGAGGGTGATGAATGGAAGATGGCTTTTAATACTCCTGAGGGGCATTTTGAGTACCTAGTGATGCCTTTTGGGCTCACTAATGCACCCTCCGTCTTCCAGGCCTTCATGAATGATATTTTTCGGGACCTTATTGGTAAATTTTTGATTGTGTATTTGGATGACATCTTGATTTTATCTGATGATTGGGACTCTCATGTTGGGCAAGTACGGGATGTTTTTCAGATACTTAAGGATAATGCACTGTACGTTAAGGGGTCAAAGTGCCTCTTTGGGGTGCAAAGGATTTCCTTTTTGGGCTTCATCCTGTCTCCCTCCGCTATCGAAATGGACCCGGTTAAGGTTCAGGCTATTTACGACTGGGTGCAACCGACTTCTCTAAAATCCCTGCAGCGGTTTTTGGGGTTTGCTAATTTTTACCGTAAATTTATAGCCAATTTTTCTGCCATTGTCAAACCTCTGACAGATTTGACAAAGAAGGGAGCTGATGCTGAGCATTGGATCCCTGAGGCTATTGTGGCCTTCCAGGAGCTTAAAAGGTGATTCACTTCTGCCCCAGTTCTGCAGCAACCTGATGTGTCTCGCCCATTTCAAGTTGAGATCGATGCCTCAGAGATCGGAGCAGGTGCTGTTCTGTCTCAACGAGACGCTACTTCGGGTAAACTTAAGCCCTGTGCCTTTTTCTCTCAGAAGTTTGCTCCTTCTGAACGGAATTATGATGTGGGAAACCGGGAATTATTGGCTATGAAGTGGGCATTTGAAGAGTGGAGGCATTGGTTGGAGGGGGCTAGGCATCAAGTTGTGGTGCTTACGGACCACAAGAATCTCATCTATCTGGAATCGGCCAAGAGGTTGAATCCTCGGCAGGCCAGGTGGGCTTTGTTTTTTACCCGGTTTAATTTTGTGGTCTCTTTTTTGCCGGGCACCAAGAATGTTAAGGCCGATGCCCTTTCCAGGAGTTTCTGCGCTGACTCTTTGGAGGTTGTCGAACCGTCTACTAGCCTGAATGATGGTGTAGTTTTCTCGGCTATTTCGCCTGATCTGCGGTTGGTACAGGCGGAATTTCAGGGGGATAAACCTGAGAGATGTCCTACAGGGGAACGGTTTGTCCCAGACCAATGGAGAGACCGAGTTGTCTCTGAGGTTCATTGCTCTGTTTTGGCGGGTCATACTGGCATTTTTGGTACTCGGAATCTTGTGAGACGCTCTTTTTGGTGGCCTTCCCTGACCCGAGATGTCCGTCGTTTTGTGCAGTCGTGTGGAGTTTGTTCTAGGTCCAAGCCCTGTTGTTCACGTTCTAGTGGGCTATTATTGCCTTTGCCTGTACCTAAGAAACCTTGAACGCACATCTCTATGGATTTTATTTCAGAGATTCCCGTCTCTCAGAAAATGACTGTGATTTGGGTGATCTGTGACAGATTTTGCAAGATGGTCCACTTGGTTCCCCTATCTAAGTTGCCGTCTTCATCAGAGTTGGTGCCTTTGTTTTTCCAACATGTTGTTCGTTTGCATGGTATTCCCGAAAACATTGTTTCTGACAGAGGGGTGCAGTTTGTATCCCGGTTTTGGAGGATTTTTTTTGCTCCAAATTGGGTGTTCAGCTGTCTTTCTCCTCGGCGTTTCATCCTCAGACCAACGGTCAGACTGAAAGGGCTAACCAGACCCTGGAGACCTATTTACGGTGTTTTGTTTCTGCGGATCAGGATGACTGGGTTTCGTTTTTGCCTTTGGCTGAATTTGCCCTTAACAATAGAGCTAGCTCTACCACGTTGGTATACCCACAATTGCAGAAAAAGGGGGATCACCCTAGGTTCCTCTCAGGGCAGCTTGAGGCGTCTTACTGTCCGGGGGTGGATTCGGTGGTCAACAGAATGCAGCAGATTTGGGGGCAGGTAGTGGATAAATTGTTTCAGTCCCAAGAAACTGCCCAAAAGTTTGCCAACCGGCGTTGGACTGTTGGTCCCCGGTTTAAAGTAGGGGACATGGTGTGGTTGTCCTCTAAAAATATTTGTATGAGAGTTCCGTCTCCTAAATTTTAAGCCCAGATTTATTGGACCTTATAAGATTTCGGAGATTATTAACCCTGTATCTTTCTGTTTGACTCTGCCTGCGTCATTTAAGATTCACAATGTCTTCCATAAGTCCTTGTTGAAGAAACATGTGGAGCCAGCAGTTCCTGCAGCAGCGCCTCCTGACCCTGTTTTGGTACAAGGGGATCTGGAGTATGAGGTTGAAAAAATTCTGGATTCCCGTCGCAGTAGGCGTCAGCTTCAGTACCTTGTGAAATGGAAGGGTTATGGGCAGGAGGATAACTCTTGGGTTGTGGCTTCTGACATTCATGCGGACAGGTTGGTTTGCGCCTTCCATCATGCTCATCCCGAGCGACCCGGTGGCGTGGGTGAGGGTTCTGTGACCCCTCCTCAAGGGGGGGGGGGGTACTGTTGTGACTGTTAGTTATGTTTTGGCTGCTGGGAGGCTCCTTCTGGTGGCCAGGAATGGTTTGGACTTGGACCAGGTGTGTTGTGCAGTGGGTGTTTCCTTTGCTAACTCTCTGCTTATTTAAATCCTGGTCTGATTGCAGGCTGTTGCCGGATGTCAGTTGTTCTTTGTATTTCCAGCCTGCTTAATCCTGCTCTACACCACATCTTCCCCAGATAAGTGCTTGCTCTTTATTTATTGTCTGGTTCTTTTGTTTATCTGGGTTTGTCATTTGCTGTGGTTGGTTTCAGTTTATTTGCTTGCAGTGATTTTCCCCCTTAGTGGATTGTTGAGGAACTCCCTGAAGTTGTGTGTGGAGTATAGCTCCTTTGGGTCCATGTGTTTGTGGCTTGTTGACTTTGCTATGATTCTTGTTTTCTGTTCATTGGTATGACAAGGGCACCTGGTATAGGACAGAGTTCAGATCGTGCGATCTGAGGGCCTTTTTGTACTATCAGGAAGTTGATATTTTGCAGGGTTTTTCTCTGGCCACCATCAGTCCCTTTCCTGTCCTTTCCTATTTTAGTCAGCGGGGGCCTCACCTTTTGCTAATTCTGTCATCTACCTGTGTCTTGTGTTTTTCCTATATCACCGCAGTCTTTTAATGTGGGGGGCTAGCTATTCTTGTCTATTTTCTGAGGCAGAGAGTTATTCATCTTTCCTACCTTTAGGATAGTTAGTTCTCCGGCTGGGTTCGCGGTGCACAGGATGTTAGTTCACCCCTCGGCTACTTCTAGTTGTGATGGTTAGTAAGGGGATGGCGGCCAGATTAGTTGCCAATGCTCTTGTCACCTTTTGCCAATGATTTGTGGAGGTCTTCCATGGTTCCGGATCATAACAGAGAGGTAAAGAAGAATCCCAAGATCATTGTGGCTGAGCTCCAGAGATGCAGTAGGGAAATGGGAGAAAGTTTCACAAAGTCAACTATCACTGCAGCCCTCCACCCGTCGGGCCTTTATGGCAGAGTAGCCTGATGGAAGCCACTCCTCAGTGTAAGACATATGAAAGCCCGCATAGAGTTCTTCCAGTTAATGGTGTGTCGGAACCGAAGTGGGTGGGAGTGGACAGGTGTCCTCGAATCTTGCTATAAAAATATTGGTGTGATGGCTAATGGGGAAAAAAGCGCTCACGTGGATGCTACTATTGGTCAGCAATGTGGTTTGTGTAGGTTTTTGTGAATCTTCAGGAGAGTGTATAATACTTTTGTGTCATCGGATGTGCTTTAACGAGGAACTCCGCTAATTTGCTGTTGTGTTTGAAATAGTAGTCTATTTTATCTTTGATTAGAGTTCTGATCTGTGGCGTCGGATCTTTGGAGATGGATAGGTATGTTTACTCATCATTAAATTGGCTTTAAATTTCATAGAGGTAATAGGACTTGTCCATTAGGACAATGGCTCCATCCTTGTCAGCTGGTTTTATAAGTTTCATATTGTGTTTTAAATTTCAAATGGCTCTGTTCTTTTCTGCCATAACGTTATGTTTGAGGTGCAGAAGGGCCCCTTCTATTTCTCTAACCTTGTTGTTAATGTCAGAAGTGGCTAATGAGATATGTTTCTACTGGATGGTAAGTTTTTGGAGGGGTTGAAGGTTCTATGGACTTTGAGATTGAGTTTTTTAAGTTGAAAAGTTAGGATGCAAGATTGGTAAATGTGACATCTGGGGTGTGCTCCTGTGTCAGGAAGTGATCTTTCAACCTCAGGGATCTAAAGAACCATCTACGTTCTTGGTCTAGTTTGAATGAATCATAAGTTGGGGTAGGACAAAAGTACCTTTGTGGAGGTCTTGTATTTCTATGTGTGATAAGTTGTACTAAGAGATTTTGTATACCAAGTCTGGCCTACCTGTGAAGGTGTTTGGATCTGGTAAACAGTGCAGTGTCGTCCTCCTGCCACACCTCCCCCTTGATGTCTTTGTCCTAACAAATGGTAAATGCGTTGTTGACTCTTGTCACTGAGCTGGTAGACTATGGGTAATGACCATAGTTTGTGAGGCGTCTGTCCTGGAACTTGGAAGAACACCATTTGTAGACATGGTCCTTTAAATAAAATTCTTGATCCCTGAGGAACTTTGATTTTTTTTCCGGGCTTGTAGGGTCTTCTGAACCTTCGTAATGGTCTCCTGTGTTTTAAATGTGATATTATCCCAGTTGGTGGTAGAGATGGTATTCGTTAGTTCCTCCTCTATAGTTCCTGATCTTAAAGGGAAAGTGTCATCAACATTTTTTTTTTTTTCAATAACTGAAAAAATATAAAAGTATTAAATGTTATGCTTAAATAAAATTGTTTTTGAGAAAAATATAAAAAAATAAGTTTTTGATTTTTTTTCCACTTGTAAACACTAGGGGGAGCAGCTGCTGAAATCCTTCTGTAGAGCTAGCTCACATTACAACTGCAGTAAAAGTTGGTGGAATCTGCTCTCCTGTGTGTAGTGTCACATCTCCCCCTCCCAATCTGGGTGTTTCCAAAAGGATAAGGGAAGATGAAGTTTAGGATCACAGTGTAGAGCCATTTTGTTGGTGGCCACAAAGTGATCCTAATGTCTAAAGTGTCACCGAGGACAGCTGCATAGTGCTCTATTGTATCCCAATGCCCAGCTGACTGTATCCCAATGACCCGCTGACTGTATCCCAATGCTCCGCTGACTGTATCCCAATGCCTCGCTGACTGTATCCCAATGCCCCGCTGACCGTCAGAGTGCTGGGGGGGACCAGCAGAGAGCGGGGGATATCGGCAGAGAGCGGGGAGGAGATGACCGGCAGAGTGTGGGGGGGTGAACGGCAGAGTGTGGGGGGTGAATGGCAGAGTTGGGAGCAGCACGCCAGGATTAGTTACGATGCAATCACCGCTGCCCGATGCCGGTTCTCACCCCATCCATCTCAGCGGGTGACGGGGAAAGTGGAGCACATAGCATATGCTGTGAGCTTCACAGAGATTGCGGCAGTCTCCTCCCTCTGCTGTGATCTGGACAGCCCAGGGGGCATCTGCAGGTCACAGCAGTGAGCTCTCATGTGTTATGTATAGGGGTCTGAGTCCGCATATCAGAGTCAATGCCCTAGAAGCTGCCCTAAAGGTGAGTAACTCGTTAATCACAGCAAATCCAAGATGGCAGCCACCAGTGCTTCAGCAAAACTAGAATTAAATAAAAACTAAATAAACAGTGAGTTTAATTTTGTATTAAAAATACTTGATTTCATAATCACTATTAATAGAAAAATAAAAAAATGCGACACCTTACCATTAAGACTAAATTCTGCAATCTTTCTGTAGAAATTTGATGGTTAATAGGATGATGTCCAGTGAGCACTTATTGAGAATGTTCTCGTACTTTGAGCAGTATTCGGTGTTATTAGCAAAAAGTGTCGGACGTAGGGAAACTCTTAGATCATGAGGGATCCTATCAATCATATTTGTCTCAAAAGAATTTTCTCATCTGTTATACCCAATTAGGGTGACTTATTTATGAAATTATTTTCATCATGGTGTTTACATGTTACAGACAAAGGCTCGTTGTTGAGCCAAAAAGTTGGACGAAAATACACGACTGGTTAAACAACAAAAGGAACGTTCTCAAAAATTGCTTCTTTTTTAATTTTTTCACTTCCTTGAGTGCCAAAGCTCACTGTTTACCATTGGACTTTCTTTTGCTTCTGAGCATCATCTTATATAGTTGAGTCAGGTCTACCTATGACATACTTCAGTTTATGTCCAGTATCCTGTGGGTCTGAGAGTCTGCAAGTAGGAATTAGATTGTCTTTGCTTCGTGGTGATCCACAGGCTTGGGCTTTTTCCTTGCCTGATGAGACTCCAGAGTTGGCCCCTGTAGAGGCATTTCTGTCGGCTCTTGGTCTCATTTATGACAATCCTGATAAACTCGCTGTTGCTAAATCCAAGATTTGTGGATTGGTTCAGGGAGATCACAGAGTGGATGACTACGGCTCAGAGCTTAGACAAGGGGCTGTGGAGACCTTTTTGGAATGACTCTGCTATTCGGAGTCAGTTCTGCCATCGATTGTCTGATCAGATCAAGGACAGACTAACTTACAATTCCAGTTTGTAGTCTTTGGAGGATGCTGGACAGAAGTCTGAGGGATAGACACGTTTATGGGTATTTTGGTGGCATCACCTTCATCAGTGGAGACTTACACAAATTGATGCTTGTAGGAATACCCGAGAAAGTATGAATTGTGGAGCAACAACTCGTTTTTGTTTATATTGTGGTCGTTCAGGTCACATCATGGTTCAATGCTTTAGGTACATTAATCTATTCCAAACAAAAATAATACTAAAAGGTAAGTATGAGGATGCTGATTCCAAGATTTTCAGATTATCTCTGGTACAATCTTCAGCAAATTTTTTTACAGGTGACCTTTGAGACTAAAATAGGGTTTATTTTTCCTTCTACATTTGTGGATTCAGGTTCTACTCTGAATCTTATTGATCATCAGTTTGATATTAACTGTGGTTATAATGTCTCTTCCTTTGTTCATCCCATTTAAGTTTCAATGATTGATAACTCTCCTCTTTCCCAACACTACATGACCTCACAGGTTGAGGATATATTTTTGAATGTAGTGGTATTGCACGCTGAACTCATTTCATTCATGGTGATTTCTTCTTTACCTGCAAAATTGGTGTTGAGTTTGCCTTGGCTAGTTAAGCACAACCCTGCTATCAATTATGAGACTCAGGAGGTTGTCTTGGGGTTTTTCTAGTTGTTTATCCAGGCCCTTGGCTTCTGTAAGGTCTCACCTTCCAGATTTTATTCAAGATTTTCATTATGTATTTTCTGAGTGTGAAGTTCTCCAACCATATAAGACGTGATTGTGCTATTGAATTCTTACCAGGACCAAAAATTCCTAAGTCCTACTTATTTGATCTTGCTCTTTCTGAGAGAGGCCTTTCAGTGAAGCAGGAGAGAGGAGTTGTATTGCCGTGTTACCGCGCTGCCGGACAGACTCAGAGGATTTTTCATTAAATCAGCAGGTTTTTATTTATCATAGTTATATGAATTTCAGAGCTAGCATCCTCCTTCTTCAGGAACCAACAACAACAACAAATAACAATGTCATTGGACATTGTTATTGTTATTGTTAGTTCCTGATTTCACATCTCCCCTGGTTTCTCTATCCCAGTGAAAGTGTTAGGGTTCAGTCATAACTAGTGATTAGCATGTCTAGCAGTCATAACTAGCATCTGAAATGTATGGGCAGATTCCAGGTTACTCCAACAGCCAATCACAGACGACCATTGTGTGACAGCGTCTGTGATTGGCTGTTGGGACCCTCACACATATAGTAGTGTCAAAATAAATAAATTTAAAAAATGACAGAGCTCCGCGGTATTTTTTTGTGAGCGCAGATAAAGCGGACGGCTACGGACTGCCACCCCCATCTGCCTGGCTTTACCTTGGTTGGCAATCAAAATACAGGAAGACCTATATATATATAATATATATATATATATATATATATATATATATATATAATTTTTTTTTTTTTAATTATATTAAAATAATTAAAAAATGCGTGGGCTTCCGCCGTATTTTGATTGCCAGTCAAGTAAAGCCAGGCAGCTGGAGGCTGGGTTTCTCAGCATGGTAAGGCCCAAGCATTTTGGGCCCCCCACACTAAAAACCGCAGCCCACACCCCTGAAAATGGCGCATTGTTTCTTAGCATCATTTCCAGGCGCTTTACCCGGCTCGACCAGCGGCCCTGATGGCGGTGGCACGCTGAGTAATAAAAGGGATAATGCCAGCTTTGTATTCTCAGCTGGTATTAAGCCTAAAATTCATGGTGTCATGCCAAATTAGACATGGCCACCATGAATTTCTAGTAAACAGTAAAAAAAAACAAACAAAAAACAAAACACATTAATAAAAAAAAAATTTTTGAAACAAAAAAACCCCCAAAAATATTTAGAGACTCCATCTTTATTATAAACAAATCCTTAGTCTGACGTAGTCCACAGGTAGAGCAATGTCAGCTCTGCTTTATCGCTCTGTATAGACAAATGTCTATACAAAGCGAGAAGCAGGTAGAGCAATTTCAGCTCCGCTTCATCACTCTTTACAGACAAGCATCTCTGCAGAGAAAGAAGCAGGTAGAGTATGGTCAGCTCTGCTTAATCACTCTGTATAGGAAAGCGTCTCTACAGAGAGAGAAGCAGGCTGACACTGAGGGTATGATTCCACTTGCGTATGACTCGTGCATCACCCCGCACAGCTTGACATCTCCTGACAGAAGCTCCTCAGCTGCATGAAAATACATGCAGCCGACCCGCTCCTGTCGGAAGAGTGTGCGCCGTGCCGGGTGATGCAATGCAACACTCGCACAGTGACAGTCAAAGTTCAATCGAGTCCATGAGCCATGGATTCAGGTGAACCCTGACGTCACCGCGAACACTGCTGAAAACAGCCGAAGACTGCTGATTGACGAGCAGTGCAATGAATACCCCGGAAGTTAGCAGGACCTTCCATGATGACGTCATGGCCATGTGACCAGTCTGTAAGCCAATGTCTGTATAACATTCACACTAGACTGGTTACATGGCTATAACGTCATGAAAGGTCCTTTAGTCAGTGGTGGTTACCTGGGGGCACAGCAATGATCGGACGCGGAGGCAGAAGCGGCCGGGAGACAGAGTCTGTAGGACGTTTTTTTTTTTTTTTACAACCCCTGGACCCGAACTGTACCCGAACTGTAACACGAGCTTCCCAGGAAAGCTAGTGTTTGGGATCGTGTGCATGAACACTTTCTGAATATGGTTTTGACTATCTAGTGGGATACAGTTTATAAAATTGAGTCTTTGTTTGTGGGTTTTCTGACACATACAAGCTTAAAAGTCATTTCAAAAGTGAAGTGGTCACTAAAAAAACAAGTTTTGTAAATTTTCATATAAAATTGTTTGCTAAATATTTATGTAATCCTTCTAAAATCCTAACAAAAACTCATATAAAAATGTTGCTGACAAAGTAGACATATGGTAAATGTTAGTTTAACTATGTTGTGTGGTATTACTATCTGTTTTAATGACAAAAAAAATTTTGAAAATTGAGTATTTTTTCTTCAAATTTCAAATATAATCACATTGACCTAAATTTACAACGAACATTAACGTGTTATGGAAAAACAGTATTAGAATCACTGGGATATGCAGAAGTATCCCAGAGTTCTTGCCACATAAAGTGAGTGACATGTCAGATTTGAACAATTTGGCCTGGAAAGTGAAAACTGGCTTCCGGGGAAAGAGATTAAGTGGATGTGGACTAAAACAGATCAAAAATCATGAATAAGCTGTTACTTTAAACAAAATCAAGATTTTATTCTTAGACTGTATATCCCAGTCGCACAATCAAGCATTTTTTTAAAGTGTAAAGAACAGTAATTTTCATTTCACTATTATTGAATTGAGTGAACACTACAAAAGCAAAAAATTAATTCTAAACAACGTTCTTAACAGGTTATAGGAGAGAAATACATGTAGCAAACTTATATGAGGAAATATATTTTTCATCTATCCACAGACATACCTTATTTTTTGGACTATAACCGCACTGGTCCTTAAGACGCACCTGGGTTTTAGATGCGAAAAGTAGGGGGAAAAAATATGAAGCAAATAATGTGGTCATTACACAGTTATAATGGGGGGGGGGGATCTGCTGCCGACACGATTATGGGAGTAATGTCCCCCAAGTCAATATTAACTTCCCACATCCTGGGCCCCTTCCAGGTACAGTTGTGCTCAAAAGTTTAGATACCCCAGCATATTTTTTACTTTCTTAGCCTTTTTTCAGAGAATATGAATGATAACAGAAAAACATTTTTTTTTCCCACTCATGGTTAGTAGTTAGATGAAGCCATTTATTGTCTAACTACTGTGTTTTCTCTTTTTAAATCAAATCTAATCAAAAGTTCACATACCCTGGTGATTTTGGCCTGATAACATGCACAGAGGTTGACACAAATGGGTTTGAATGGCTAATAAAGGTAACATCCTCACCTGTGACCTGTGGAAAGCAAAAGGTTTGTCAACGGATCTACGGGAAAAGATAGTTGAATTGTATAAAACAGGAAAGGGATACAAAAAGATATCCAAGGAAATTATAATAACATTTGAATTTTTTGGTCACCATTATGATTTTAAAAGAGAAAACAAGTAGTTTGACAATAAATGGCTTCATCCAACCATTAACCATGAGTGGAAAAAAGATTTTGTGTTATCATTCATATTCTCAGAAAAAAAAAGGATAAAAAGCAAAAAAAATCTGCAATGGTATGTAAACTTTTGACCATAACTGTATATATGTCCTTAATCTTGGTACATATTATCCCCATCATGGGCCCATCCTGGTATATATGTCTCTAATCCTGGTATATACAGTGGGGGGAAAAAAAGTTATTTAGTCAGCCACCAAATGTGCAAGTTCTCCGATTTAAAAAGAGGAGAGAGGCCTGTAATTGACATCATAGGTATACCACAACTATGAGAGACAAAATGAGAAAACAAATCCAGAAAATCACTTTGTCTGATTTGGCAAGATATTTTTTTGCGAATTATGGTGGAAAATAACTATTTAGTCATCTAAAAACATGCAAGATTTCTGGCTCTCACAGACCTGTGACTTCTTCTTTAACCCCTTCACGACCATGGACGGATATATCCGTCATAGAGCATGTCCCGTTAAGCCCCGCCCCCTGCCGCGGGCAGGCGGCGTTGATCGGCACACATATCAGCTGTATTCAACAGCTGACGTGTGTCTGCATGTTACGAGTGGAATCGCATTCCACCCGTAACATTAACCCATTACATCTCGCTGCCAAAGTCTGGCAGCAAGATGTATATACGCACGGTGAAGATTTTCACTTACCACCGCCCCCACCGGAAGTCACGTGAGTGATCACGTGACTTTCAGTGGTTGGCATCGTAGCACAGGGTCATGTGATGACGCCTGGAGCTATGACGTTTCACTTTGGTTTCCCCTAGGCCCGGAGCAGAGAGAAACAGGAAGTGACTGTATCTGTTGTTCACAGCTGTGTAGCTGTGATCAGCAGATAGTGCAGAGCGATCATATTGCTGATCCCTATAGCCCCCTAAAAAAAAGTTAGTTTTAAAAAATAAAAAAAAAAAACAAAAAACCTAAAAGTTCAAATCACCCCCCTTTCCCCCCATTGAAAATTAAAGGGTTAAAAAATAAATAAATATACACATATTTGGTATCGCCGCGTTCAGAAACGCCCGATCTATCAAAATATAAAATCAATTAATCTGATTGGAATTTTTTTGCCACTACGCCGTTTACCAAACGCCAAAATTACGTTTTTTGGTTGCCGCATGTTTTACGCAAAATTCAATAACAGGCGATAAAAATGTATCATCTGCGCAAAAATGGCACCATTAAAAATGTCAGCTCGGGACGCAAAAAATAAGCCATCACTGAGCCATAGATCCCAAAAAATTAGAACTCTACGGGTTTTGGAAAATGGCGCAAAACGTACGCCACTTTTATTGGACAAACTTGTGATTTTTTTTTAACCCCTTAGATACAAGTAAACCTATACATGTTTGGTGTCTACAAACTCGCACCGACCTCAGGCATCATACCCACACATCAGTTTTACCATATAGTGAACACCATGAATAAAACATCCCAAAAACTATTGTGCCATCACACTTTTTTTGCAGTTTTTCCACACTTGGAATTTTTTTGCTGTTTTCCAGTACACCATATGGTAAAACCTATGGTTTCATTTAAAAGTACAACATATCCCGCAAAAAACAAGCCCTCATATGGCAAGATTGACGGAAAAATAAAAAGGTTACGGCTCTCGGAAGAAGGGGAGCAAAAAACAAAAGCGCAAAAACGGAAAGTGCCCCGGGGCTGAAGGGGTTAAGAGGCTCCTCTGTCCTCCACTCATTATCTGTAGTAATAGCACCTGTTTGAATTTATTATCAGTATAAAAGACACCTGTCCACAACCTCAAACAGTCACACTCCAAACTCCACTATGGTGAAGACCGAAGAGCTGTCGAAGGACACCAGAAAAAAAAAAAAATTGTAGCCCTGCACTAGGCTGGGAGGACTGAATCTGCAAAAGGCAAGCATCTTCGTGTGATCAAATCAACTGTGGGAGCAATAATAAGAAAATCGAAGATATACAAGACCATTGATAATCTCCCTCAATCTGGGGAGATCTCACCCCGTGGGGTCAAAATGATCCCAAGAACGGTGCAAAAATCCTAGAACCACACGGGGGGACCTACTGAATGACCTGCATAGAGCTGGGACCACTGTAACAAAGGCTACCATCAGTAACACACTACGCCGCCAGGGACTCAAATCCTGCAGTGCCAGACGTCTTCCCCTGCTTAAGCCAGTACATGTCCGGGCCCGTCTGCAGTTTGCTAGAAAGCATTTGGATTATCCTGAAGAGTATTGGAGGAATGTCGTGTGGTCTGATGGAACCAAAGTATAAATGTTTGGTAGAGAAACACAACTCGTCGTGTTTGGAGGGGACAGAATACTGAGTTGCATAAAAAAAAAACATCATACCTACTGTGAAGCATGGGGGTGGCAACATCATGCTTTGGGGCCGTTTCTCTGCAAAGGGACCAGGAGGACTGATCCACATACATAAAAGAATGAATGGGGCCATGTATCGTGAGATTTTGAGTGCAAACCTCTTTCCATCAGCAAGGGCATTGAAGATGAAATGTGGCTGGGTCTTTCAGCATGATAATGATCCCAAGCACACCGCCAGGGCAATGAAGGAGTGGCTTCGTAAGAAGCATATGAAGGTCCTGGAATGGCCTAGCCAGTCTCCAAATCTCAACCCCATAGAAAACCTTTGGAGGGAGTTGAAAGTCCGTGTTGCCCAGCAACCGACGCAAAACATCACTGCTCTAGAGGACATCTGCATGGAGGAATGGGCCAGCATACCACCAACAGTGTGTACCAACCTTGTGAACACTTACAGAAAACGTTTCACCTCTGTCATTGCCAACAAAGGATATAGAACAAAATATTGAGATGAAGGTTTGTTAATTACCAAATACTTATTTTCCACCATAATGTGCAAAACAAAATTTGCAAAATCAGGCAAGGTAATTTTCTGGTTTTTTTTCTCATGTTGTCTCTCATAGTTGTGGTCTACCTATGATGTCAATTAGAGGCCTCTCTCATCTTTTTAAGTGGGAGAACTTGCACAATTGGTGGCTGACTAAATACTTATTTCCCCATTGTATGTCCACCATCCTGGTATCTATGATCGCCTATCCTGCTACATATATTTATATTACATTACAGCGGAGTGCAGTGCGATAATACGCATCCGCTGACAATGGAGGAGATGGGGGGATTAATCCCTCCCTCTCCTCCGCAGCGCCCGCCCTGTCTTTCCCAGCTGTGCTGTGATCGCAGGAGCCAGGAGCGGGAGCAGAGTGTCATGCGATACACTCGCATTAAATGCCTGTGTGTCCCCAGCCTAAGACTCAGCCCAATTCTGGGAGAAAAGCAGTGAACACAAAAGTACAAAATGTGAGCATTAAAAGCAGCATGTCAGTAGGATCAATTCTCCTAAGCAGTCTATATGAGTATGTAGGTCATAGAAATTTGAATAAAATGATACCTTGATATGTGTGATCTGATGTCTTAAGGCCACGTCTCACTAAGCGACGTCACTAGCAACATCGCTACTGAGTCACGTTTTTTGTGACGCAACAGCGATCTTGCTAGCGATGTCGCTGTGTGTGACATCCAGCAACGACCTGGCCCCTGCTATGAGGTCGCCGGTCGTTGCTGAATGTCCTGGACCATTTTTTGGTCGTTGCTCTCCCGCTGTGAAGCACACATCGCTGTGTTTGACAGCGAGAGAGCAATGATCTGAATGTGCAGGGAGCCGGCTTCTGCGGACGCTGGTAACCAAGGTACACATCAGGTAACCAAGCAAAGCGCTTTGCTTAGTAACCCGATGTGTACCATGGTTACATGTGCAGGGAGCCGGCTTCTGGCAGCTGCGGACGCTGTTAACCAAGGTACATATCGGGTATCCAAGCAAAGTGCTTTGCTTAGTAACCCGATGTGTACTATGGTTACGAAGCACAGAGTCATTAGACAGGTCGCTGGTGGCTGATCTCTGTGGAGATCTGCCTGATTGACAGCTCACCAGCGACCATGTAGCGACGCACCAACGATCCCTGCCGGGTCAGATCGCTGGTGGGATCGCTGGTTGCGTCGCTTAGTGTGACAGTACCCTTATTCCACAGAAATCCACTTTTTTCTTAATATGTAAATGAGCTGTTAAAACTATGGACCAGACATAAATCTCCTGAGAATATGCCTCTAGAGTTTATTAGAAATGAAAGGGGATGTTATCAGTGTGAGACATGGAATGACTGACAATCTGTTGTCCTGATCTACATTGGTAATACTCCCTTTCAATTAAAATATGCTCTGTAGGCAGATTCTAAGGAAGATTTGTGTCTGGCATTAACATTTCAGTTACAAATTAAGAAAAAAGTGGATTTCTATTCTTATTTCTATTGGATTAGATATTAAGATATCATTTTATTTAACTTTCTATGAGCTACATGCATATAGACATCTTAGGAGAGTTTATCCTACTGACGAAGGGAATTTTGTTTACTTACCGTAAATTCCTTTTCTTCTAGCTCCTATTGGGAGACCCAGACAATTGGGTGTATAGCTTCTGCCTCCGGAGGCCACACAAAGTATTACACTTTAAAAAGTGTAACCCCTCCCCTCTGCCTATACACCCCCCCGTGCATCACGGGCCCATCAGTTTTGGTGCCAAAGCAGGAAGGAGGAAAACTTATAAATTGGTCTAAGGTAAATTCAATCCGAAGGATGTTCGGAGAACTGAAACCATGAACCAAAAGAACAATTCAACATGAACAACATGTGTACACAAAAGAACAAACAGCCCGAAGGGAACAGGGGCGGGTGCTGGGTCTCCCAATAGGAGCTAGAAGAAAAGGAATTTACGGTAAGTAAACAAAATTCCCTTCTTCTTTGTCGCTCCATTGGGAGACCCAGACAATTGGGACGTCCAAAAGCAGTCCCTGGGTGGGTAAAATAATACCTCGATAAAAAGAGCCGTAAAACGGCCCCCTCTTACAGGTGGGCAACCGCCGCCTGAAGGACTCGCCTACCTAGGCTGGCATCTGCCGAAGCATAGGCATGCACCTGATAGTGTTTCGTGAAGGTGTGCAGACTCGACCAGGTAGCCGCCTGACACACCTGCTGAGCCGTAGCCTGGTGCCGCAATGCCCAGGACGCACCTACGGCTCTGGTAGAATGGGCTTTCAGCCCTGAAGGAATCGGAAGCCCAGAAGAACGATAGGCTTCAAAAATCGGTTCCTTGATCCACCGAGCCAAGGTAGACTTGGAAGCCTGCGACCCCTTACGCTGGCCAGCGACAAGGACAAAGAGCGTATCAGAGCGGCGCAGGGGCGCCGTGCGAGACACGTAGATCCGGAGTGCTCTCACTAGATCTAACAAATGCAAATCCTTTTCACATTGGTGAACTGGATGAGGGAAAAATGAAGGTAAGGAGATATCCTGATTGAGATGAAAAGTGGACACCACCTTAGGGAGAAAGTCCGGGACCGGACGCAGAACCACCTTATCCTGGTGAAATACCAGGAAAGGGCCTTTGCATGACAGTGCTGCAAGCTCTGACACTCTACGGAGTGAAGTAACCGCCACTAGAAATGCCACCTTCTGCGAAAGACGTGATAGAGAGACATCCCGCAGCGGCTCAAAAGGTGGTTTTTGAAGAGCCCGTAGAACCATGTTGAGATCCCAGGGTTCCAGCGGACGCTTGTAAGGTGGGACTATGTGGCAAACTCCCTGCAGGAACGTGCGTACCTGCGGAAGCCTGGCTAGACGCTTTTGAAAAAACACGGAAAGCGCAGAGACTTGACCTTTGAGAGAGCCGAGAGACAAACCCTTGTCCAATCCCGATTGAAGGAAGGAAAGAAACCTGGGTAAGGCAAACGGCCAGGGGATAAACCCCCTCTCAGAGCACCAGGCTAAGAAGATCCTCCAAGTTCTGTGATAGATCTTGGCTGACGTTGGCTTCCTGGCCTGTCTCATAGTGGCAATGACATCTTGAGACAACCCTGAGGACGCTAAGAGCCAGGACTCAATGGCCACACAGTCAGGTTGAGGGCCGCAGAATTCAGATGGAAAAATGGCCCTTGAGATAGCAAGTCTGGTCGGTCTGGGAGCGCCCACGGTTGCCCCACCGTGAGATGCCACAGATCCGGGTACCACGACCGCCTCGGCCAATCTGGAGCGACGAGGATGGCGCGGCGGCAGTCGGACCTGATCTTGCGCAACACTCTGGGCAGCATTGCCAGAGGAGGGAATACATAAGGCAGTTGAAACTGCGACCAATCCTGAACTAAGGCGTCCGCCGCCAGAGCTCTGTGGTCCTGAGACCGTGCCATGAATGCCGGGACCTTGTTGTTGTGCCGAGACGCCATGAGATCGACGTCCGGCGTTCCCCAGCGGCAACAGATCTCTTGAAACACGTCCGGGTGGAGAGACCATTCCCCCGCGTCCATGCCCTGGCGACTGAGGAAGTCTGCTTCCCAGTTTTCTACGCCCGGAATGTGAACCGCGGAGATGGTGGAGGCTGTGGCCTCCGCCCACAGCAGAATCCGCCGGACTTCTTGGAAGGCTTGACGACTGCGAGTGCCGCCCTGGTGGTTGATGTACGCAACCGCCGTGGCGTTGTCCGACTGTATGCGGATCTGCCTGCCCTCGAGCCACCGATGGAACGCCTTGAGGGCTAGATACACTGCCCTTATCTCCAGAACATTGATCTGAAGGGAAGACTCTGTCGGAGTCCAGGTTCCCTGAGCCTTGTGGTGGAGAAAAACCGCTCCCCATCCTGACAGGCTCGCGTCCGTCGTGACCACAGCCCAGGATGGGGGCAGAAAGGATTTTCCTTTCGCCAGAGAAGTGGGAAGAAGCCACCACTGAAGAGAGGTCTTGGCTTCCAGAGACAGAGAAACGTTCCTGTCCAAGGACGTCGGCCTCTTGTCCCATTTGCGGAGAATGTCCCATTGGAGTGGACGCAGATGAAATTGTGCAAATGGAACTGCCTCCATTGCTGCCACCATCTTCCCCAGGAAGTGCATGAGGCGCCTCAAGGGGTGCGACTGTGCCTGAAGAAGGGATTGCACCCCTGTCTGCAGCGACCGCTGTTTGTCCAGCGGCAGCTTGACCATCGCTGAGAGAGTATGAAACTCCATTCCGAGGTACGTCAGTGACTGGGTCGGAGACAATTTTGACTTTGGAAAATTGATGAACCAACCGAACCTCTGGAGAGTCTCCAGAGCAACGGTCAGGCTGTGTTGACAAGCCACCCGTGAGGGTGCCTTGACTAGGAGATCGTCTAGGTAAGGGATCACCGAGTGGCCCTGAGAGTGAAGGATCGCTACGACGGATGCCATGACCTTGGTGAAGACCCGTGGGGCTGTCGCCAGGCCGAAAGGCAGTGCCACAAACTGAAGGTGTTCGTCCCCGATGGCGAAACGCAGGAAGCGTTGATGCTCTTGAGCGATCGGCACATGGAGATAGGCATCTTTGATGTCGATTGATGCTAGGAAGTCTCCTTGGGACATCGAAGCGATGACAGATCGGAGGGATTCCATGCGAAACCTCCTGGTTGTCACATGTCTGTTGAGCAATTTTAGGTCCAAAACGGGACGGAATGAGCCATCCTTTTTTGGCACCACGAACAGATTGGAGTAAAAACCGCGACCGCGTTCCTGAAGGGGAACGGGGATCACCACTCCTTCTGTTTTCAGAGTGTCCACCGCCTGAAAAAGCGCAACGGTCCGCTCGGGGGGCGGAGATGTTCTGAAAAAACGAGTCAGAGGACGAGAGCTGAACTTTATCCTGTAACCATGAGACAGAATGTCCCTCACCCATCGGTCTTGGACATGTGGCCACCAGGCGTCGCAAAAGCGGGAGAGCCTGCCACCGACCGAGGATGCGGTTTGGGGCGGCCGAAAGTCATGAGGAGGCCGCCTTGGAGACGGTGCCTCCAGCGGTCTTTGGAGGACGTGACTTAGACCGCCATGCAGAAGAGTTCCTCTGGCTCTTCTGTGGTCTGTTGGACGAGGAGGGTTGGGATCTGGCTGAGGGCCGAAAGGACCGAAACCTCGCTTGAACTTTCCGTTGCTGAGGTCGGTTTGGTTTGGGTTGGGGTAAGGACGAGTCCTTTCCCTTGGATTGCTTAATAATTTCATCCAATCGCTCGCCAAACAGTCGGTCGCCAGAAAAAGGCAAACCGGTCAAGAACTTTTTGGAAGCAGAGTCTGCCTTCCATTCGCGTAGCCACATGGCCCTGCGGACTGCCACTGAATTGGCGGATGCTACCCCTGTACGGCTAGCCGAGTCCAGGACAGCATTCATGGCGTAGTATGCAAATACTGACGCCTGAGAAGTCAAAGATGTTACTTGTGGCGCAGCGGTACGGGTGACCGCATTAATCTCAGACAGACAAGCTGAGATAGCCTGGAGTGCCCACACTGCTGCAAAGGCTGGGGCAAAAGATGCACCTATGGCTTCATAGATGGATTTCAGTAGTAGCTCTATCTGCCTGTCCGTGGCATCCTTGAGTGATGCACCGTCAGCCACTGCTACTACGGATCTAACCGCCAGTCTAGAGACTGGAGGATCCACCTTGGGACACTGAGCCCAACCCTTAACCACGTCAGCGGGGAAGGGGTAACGTGTGTCATTAAGGCGTTTAGTAAAGAGCTTGTCCGGGAAAGCCCTGTGCTTCTGGACAGCATCTCTAAAGTTAGAGTGATCGAAGAAAGCACTCCGTGTACGTTTAGGAAACCTAAACTGGTGTTTCTCCTGTTGTGAAGCCGAATCCTCTGTAGGCGGAGTTGGGGGAGACAGATCTAGCACCTGGTTGATGGACGCTATAAGATCATTTACTATGGCGTCCCCTTCAGGTGTATCCAGATTGAGAGCAACGTCAGGATCAGAGTCCTGAGCTGCGACCTCCGCCTCCTCCTCTAGAGAATCCTCAAGCTGAGACCCCGAACTGCGTGAAGAAGTCGGGGAAGATTCTAAGCGAGCCCGCTTAGCTGGTCTGGGACTGCGGTCCGTGCCGGAGTCCTGCACGTAATAACTAGAGGCCACACCAGGAACACGCTTAGTCGCAGACCGAGAGGGGCCTGGGGGTGATCCCGCAGTGCCCGGGGCCTGTGTAAGGGCCGGTCTGGACTGCAAAACCTCTAGAAACTTAGCAGACCATTTATCCATAGACTGAGTCATGGAATGAGAAAGCGACTCAGAGAGTTTGTCAGCTAAAACAGCAAACTCTGTCCCTGCCATCTGGACAGGGGGGGCCGGTGGTTCTACCTGGGCCGAGGGACCCCCTAGTGCCTCAGGCTCCGGCTGAGCGAGTGCCATAGGGGCCGAGCATTGCTCACAGTGAGGGTAGGTGGAACCTGCAGGTAACATAGCCGCACAAGAGGTACAGGTAGCAAAATAATCCTGTGCCTTGGCCCCCTTGCTCCTTGTGAACGACATGCTGTTGTCTCCCAGGAGCGTGATCACTGAGGGTATATAGCCACAAGTTAACAATACAGCTGAACCGGAAAAGTATACAAATATAATGTATCTATATACAGTTCAGCACCCTAGGGGGACCAGCACCGGTAACCGGTGTGGCTTACCAACCGCTCCAGCGGTGTGTGGCCACCAGATTCCCTGCCTCGGGTCTCCCAGAGCTGCAGCCAGACGTCCTCCACCGGCAGGATGTGTTAAAACATGGCTGTCGGCGTTCACAGGGGAGGAGGGAGCCGTGGGCGGACTTACAAAAGTGCGGGAATCTGGTGCCCCATAGGGATTAGTGAGGGGGGAGGAGGACAGCTATGTGTGCTCCAGCCCTCACTGTCGGCGTCAGCCCGACCGTCCCGCCCTTGCCCCTGACTGGCAGGCCCGTGGGCGGGCGTTTAATGTACTAGGCCGCAAAAGCCGGGGACTAAAGTAGAAACCGCGGCCGGCCAGCAGGCATGATCGGCGCGGTAGTCCCGTACAAAAAACCAACGCTGCATGCGCTGCAGCGTCTGAGGCCCAGGTGCTCCATGCACCGTCCCAAAGGGGACACAGAGTACCTGTAGTTGCAGGGCCTTGTCCCTGACGATACTCAGTCTCCTGTCCGGCAGATACCACCAGGGGCTGCGGAGGGAGCCCGGTCCCAGTGCCTGGATGACCGGTTAGGATCCCACTTCACCCAGAGCCCCTAAGGGATGGGGAAGGAAAGCGGCATGTGGGCTCCAGCCTCTGTACCCGCAATGGGTACCTCAACCTTAACAACACCGCCGACTCAGTGGGGTGAGAAGGGAGCATGCCGGGGGCCCTGTAAAGGGCCCTCTTTTCTTCCATCCGAAATAGTCAGCAGCTGCTGCTGACTAAAATGTGGAGCATTGTGTGCATGTGTGCCTCCTTCAACACAAAGCTAAAAACTGATGGGCCCGTGATGCACGGGGGGTGTATAGGCAGAGGGGAGGGGTTACACTTTTTAAAGTGTAATACTTTGTGTGGCCTCCGGAGGCAGAAGCTATACACCCAATTGTCTGGGTCTCCCAATGGAGCGACAAAGAAAAACTCCCTTTGAGAAACTATATCATGACATTAAATTATGTATTTGGTCACTAGTAACCAATGATATTACATTACATTAATGTAATAATTGAAAATTCAACATAAAGAGAATATTCCTATTATTGTAAATTTTCTTCCTTTTTGCTCACAGATTTCTCTCCAGTGTGAATTTTTTGATGAAGGAACAAATTACTTTTCCTCATAAATCGCTCCTTACATTCAAGGCATGAGTAAGGTTTTTCTTTAACGTGGTTTCTCTGATGTATAACAAAGCCTAATTTACGGATAAAGCAATTCCGCCACTCAGAACTGGTCCCTGGTTTCCCTCCTGCGTGGATCCTCTGGTGTATAGTAAGATCTGAACTACTGTTAAAATATTTTCCACAGGTTTCACAAGGGTATGACGTCTTCTTACTCCTATGCAGTGTCATGTGGCGTATAAGATAGTTATTACTCGTAAAGATCTTTCCGCATTCTATACAAGAAAATGGATTCTTCACAGTGTGCAGCCTTTGATGTTTCAGTAGGTTTTGTACTTTAATGAATGTCTTCCCACAATCAGGGCAAGAAAATGTTTTTTCTCCAGAGTGAACTCTCTGATGGTCAGTAAGTTCACACTTGCTGGAAAACCATTTGTCACATTCTGTGCAAGAGAATGGATTCTCCGTTCCATGAATTTTTTGATGTTGGATAAAATTTGAGTTACTGAGGAAACATTTTCCACATTTGGTGCAAGAGAACGGGCCTTTCCTATTATGGACTTTTTGATGAACATTGAGATGTGATGCTTTTGAAAAACACCTACCACAATCTTCACAAGAATATTTTTTTTCTCCAGAATGCATCATCTGATGTCTTACAAGATACGGCTTACTGAGAAAAGTTTTATTACATTCAGTGCAAGTGTGCTGTTTCTTAAGCATGTGCATTCTCGTGTGTGTGGAAAGTCCAGATTGACAAACAAAACTTTTCCCACATTCAGTACATAAAAATGGCTTGTCTAGGTTTGTCTTTTGCCGAACATGTCTTCTATGGACAGTTTTGCGACTAACTGTATGTTCAGTATCTGGTGGTAAATAGATGTCAATTTCTGATGGCGGTTCCTCTTGAAACTGATAACCAGTATGATGGTGTGTATGGAATGTAGGAGTATTAATGGCTGTATTTTTAGTATAGTCTTCATCATATGAGATTGGTTCTTCCTTAATATGAAACTGACCTTGTGGAAGTTCTGTGGATGTAGAAAAGTCTGGAAGATTTGATACTTCACTCGAGACCGGTTCCTCTTTAATATGTGAACATTTATATTCTTGCATGTTATCTGTGACACTGGACTTTATTTCCTGTGACATTGATTCTTCCTTAATATGGACAGTATTAGATTGTATAGAGTCCATTGGAGTTTGGAGGCCAGTGTATGTTACCCCTCCTATATCATATAACGTTGGTACCTCGTTAATCTGAAACGTCAGATATTCCGGTGTATTTGTGGTTGTAGGACTATCAGCATCTGTGAGGATTCTTTTCTTTATTTTACGTGCGGGAATTGCATACGGATGGTCTAAAAATATTGAGTTAATGCATTTTTTTCGTTTCTTGTCATCCTCATTAAATAATCTCTGAAAGTTATTTGGTATATCTTGTTTTATGTGACCTATGGATGGACAAATCCCTTGTATAAGATACATTGCGTCACAAGAAGTTGCTTTCTTGGTAAACATTTCTTGATGGTGTATCAAATTAAGATCACCCACTGTTGGGCATCTTACTTCCTGGACTGCTGTATGGAAATCATATTCATTCTTTAAATAAGATGGTGGCAAAAAAGGTGTAGAAAGTTCTCCCAGTTCATATTTAGCGTTTGCCAAATCTGTTAAAAGGGAAATGTAATGTATTAACACAAGTCTAATAATCCGAAAGCTAGCTTTAGATGAAAACATCTACAAACAAATCTCAGAAAATACCTCAAACATCAGATTCTGAATTCTGATTACACAAGTGTCATGGATCTGACTTTCGGAAGCTGTGGATATTGTAATACATATATTTTTCAATGGAGACACCAATGGATCCCACTCACTTTCAAATGTACCTACACTTTTGTATACTCAACCTCAGTGGTATAAACATGCCGACTGGTACACAGTTCGCATACTAAACACACACACAATACTCAAATGGCTTTCATGATAACTGTACCATCCATCATGCTAGAGGTCTGACCATGTGGGGATAATTAAAGTGTAGGTTCCAATATATTTCACAGCAAGAACTACACTCTAGGTCACTATTTTTGCTTTTACAGATATATAAAAGTATGACTAAAAAAATCCCAGATGGAACCTGTTAGGCTATGTGCGCATGTTGCGTTCTACGTTTTGTCACTGCATGTGCATTTAAAAACGCAGCCGAAAAGCTGCATTTTGGATGCATTGTGACTGCAGATGCAGAGTTCATGCGTTCTGGATGCTTGCTCTCCCATAGACCGAGTGGGAAAAGCATCCAAAACGCACAAAAGAAGTGACATGTTGCTTTTTAGATCGCATCAATTTTGTAAAAAATTTGGCATGCAAATCGCTGCGTTCTAAAACGCAACGTGCGCATGGAATTTCCTAAATTATCATAGACTTTGCTGGGGATGCAGAACGCATGCGTTTACACTGCAGTTTAAAAAACTGCGTAAACGCATGAAAAAACAAAACATAGCCTTAATGCAAGTGTGAACAGGACCTTAGTAAAGATTATTTATTAGAACCTTGAAAACCAAAAAGAAAAACTCCTAAAAAAGATTTTAATAGTATTCAATATTAAAATCGTTAATTTATAAAAAGCTATATTGCTTCTCAATGTCCACTCAGTATAGACCGATTAGATCACATCCGGCCCTGCGTCATCATGTGATACGTAAGTGGAGCGGGAAATACCCATCCATTTAAAGGACGGCGGTCGCTACGGGAGGGTGCACTTTCCTGCAGGTAGCTGGTACAGTGGGATTCCTTACACCTGCAGTGCAACCAGTCACTGCACGGAAGACCTGCCCTTTATTATAGGCCATTGCTGTCGCTCTATGGTTGCAAGTGTATCAGACTGTCCGAGGTATGTGACTTTATCTAGGTCTGGCCTGTTTTAGCTGCCTCTCTTGAGAATATGTGTTGTCTTTGGACACTATATTGTATGTGATTCTGATAATTATATTTTTGTCTAGATGGTATTGTTTTGGACGTGAAACCCTTTGAACTTCCCCTGATGAACCCCTAAGCAAACATATAGGGGGGAAACGCGTCGGGATACTTCACTGGATGGCCCCAGCAGATAAGTCATCCCTGCTGGGATTTGTTGCTATTTCTATCTAGGCTCAGCTTGGTGTGATTACAAATTACCTTGCCTTTTTACGCCTGTGCAGGCTTAATGGTCTGTGCAGCTGGATTATGGTTGCTATATTTATGGCAATCTTAGTAAACTGATAATTGTTGACCTGTGACATTTGGCACTAATTCATTTCTTTTTGGTGGTGTGTGCGCTTTTTGGCAACTGGTGGGTTGCAAGGAGAGAATAGGGAGAGACGACGAGGAGTAGGGAGTACCCGAAACTTTATGGTGCACCTCCGCTGGTAGGTAGGCGATAGGGAGGGATAATAAACCCCCCCCCTCCCCTACAATAAGTAGTACGACTACCCCGAAATTAATAACTACTACAGTTGATTTATTTATTCTTTATAAATCACCATCACTCATCCCACATATTGTCTCCACCATCTTCTACACTCACCTCACGTGACCGGTCTATACTGAGTGCACATTAAGAAGCAATATAGCTTTTTATAAATTAACGATTTTAATATTGAATACTAATAAAATCTTTTTTAGGAGTTTTTCTTTTTGTTTTTTTTTGCTCTATTACTCCTGTTTTCATTAAGTTTGTTTGATAATTATTAGAACCTTGTTCATCAAACTTACAAGCCAGGTAGCAAACATCTGCAAAACATGGTCTCTGATGCCTAACTTTTGTGTCTATGACTGCTCCTAAATGACTCTGAACAATAAGTGGAAATTAAAAATATTACCTTCAAAATGTGGAAAAATATTGAGATTATTCTCCAAGGTGCCAGGAAAGTCTAGAAGACTGCCCCAAAGTGACTAAAGTAGCAATTTACTATGAGACTATAATGCCTTATTATTATAAAACAAAATTACCCTACACATCTACTCCTGTGCCCTTTGTGTACACTCTTTCTCATTTGAAACCCATCATGTTTTAATAATTTAATCAATAAAGAAAAATATTGCAACCTTTCTATTGGCTATTATTTATGTATAGGTTTATCTTATTAGTGGTGGCGATGGGGTTACACAGAGAAGCTGGTCTAGGAGGCATGCCACCACTAATATCTCCTGCAGATAACGCACTGATTTGATTGAACAGACAGCATACAGTCTAGTAAGTGACACATTGTTTGAATCAGGGTCTCTGCCCCTACTTCATGGTGCTCTCACATTATATAGCAAAAACCAGCTGACAGATTCCCTTTAACCCCTTCAGCCCCCGGGCACTTTCCGTTTTTGCTTTTTGCTCCCCTTCTTCCGAGAGCCGTAAGTTTTTTATTTTTCCGTCAATCTTGCCATGTAAGGGCTTGTTTTTTGCGGGACGAGTTGTACTTTTAAAGGAAACCATAAGTTTTACCATATAGTGTACTGGAAAACGGGAAAAAAAATTCCAAGTGCAGAAAAATTGCAAAAAAAGTGTGATCGTACAATAGTTTTTGGGATATTTTATTCACTGTGTTCACTATATGGTAAAACTGATGTATCTATGTGATGCCTCAGGTCAGTGCGAGTTTGTAGACACCAAACATGTATATGTTTACTTGTGTCTAAGGGGTTAAAAAAAAAATCACAAGCTTGTCCAAAAAAAGTGGCGCACGTTTTGCACCATTTTCCAAAATCCGTAGCGTTCTCATTTTTCGGGATCTGAGGCTCAGTCATGGCTTATTTTTTGCGTCTTGACCTGACGTTTTAACGGTATCATTTTTATGCAGATGCTACAATTTGATCGCCTGTTATTGCATTTTGCGCAAAATTTGCGGCGACCAAAAAACGTAATTTTGGCGTTTGGAATTTTTTTTCCGCTACGCCATTTACTGATCAGATTAATTGATTTTATATTTTGATAGATCGTGCATTTCTGAACGCGAGCAATACCAAATATGTGTATATTTTTTATTTTTTTAACTCTTTAATTTTCAATGGGGTGAAAGGGGGGTGATTTGAACTTTTAGGTTTTTTATTTTTTTTTTAAATTTTTTTTTTTTCACTTTTTTTTTTTTATTTTACTAGTCCCCTTTGGGGGCTATCAGCAATCCGATCGCTCTGCACTATCTGCAGTTCTCAGCTACAGAGCTGAGAACTGCAGATTTGCTGCTTTACTTTCAATGCCGGCTGTATTCCGGCATTGAGAGGAAGTGAGTCATGTTAGCTACAGGTGTCATCACATGACCCTGTGCTACGATGGCAACCACCAAAAGTCACGTGATCATGTCACGTGACTTCCGGTGGGGGCGGGGTAAGTGACTGTCATGGCGGCGCGCATATACATATCGCTGCCAGATTTTGGCAGCGATATGTAAGGGGTTAATGTCCGCGGGTGGAAGCGATTCCACCCGCGGCTAGCAGGCACACATGTCAGCTGTTGAAAACCCAGTACGTCATGGGTCGTTAAGGGGTTAACCCCTTGACAACCTCGGACGTAAGGTTCTGTCCCTGCTTTTGATGTGGCCTTCCACGCTGACCCTGCATCTTTCCCTGTACGTCGGCTGATCTGATCAGCCGACATGTGCCTCTAACAGCTGAGGGTGGATCAGAGATTTGCCCACAGCTGTTAACCAGTTAAATTCTTATGTCAATCTCCCCACTGGTGGAGAGCACGCATTCACGACTCCCATTGGCGGTTTCGTGATGTGATTGTGGGGCATCCATGTGTTATCCTGACAGCCAAGAGTCAGCTGAAGACCCCTGTATTTGTCATGATGAACTTCCTCTGAATGCCAGCTGCTTGCCAGTGTTCATTGATAGTCATCATTTCTGCTGCACAGAGCAGGGCTGATGCATTACTCTGTACAGCAGAAGTAATCAGATAATCACAGCTTCAAGTCCCCTAAGCTGACTAGTAAATATAATAGAAATGTCCGATATATCAAATATAAATTAATTCAATTGGTAACAGAAAAAAAAAATGCTAAACACCAGAATTTAAGTTTTTGGGTGGCCGCAACATTATAATAAAATGTAATAAGAAGTGATCAAAACAATGCATCTCCCCCAAAATAGTATGAGTAAAAATATCAGCTTTGGGAGCAAAAAATAAACCATCACACCGCCTCAGATACCAAAAAATAAAAAACATTATGTGTCTTGGAAAATGGTGCCAAAAAGGATTTATTTTTTCTTCAAACTTCTGATTTTTTTCTCACCAATTAAATAAAAGAAAAACTATACATGTTTGGTATCTATGTACTTGTACTCATCTGGAGGATCATACTGTCTGGTCAGTTTTACTATATAGTGAACATGGCAAATAAAAACCAGTAAAACAATTGTGGAATTGCATATCTTTTTTGCCAATTCCCAGCACTTATTTTTTTTTCCCCGCTTTCTAGGACACAATATGGTAAAATGTAATAGTTTCATTCAAAAGCACATCTCGTCCCGCAAAAAACAAGCCTTTACATGGCTATGTTGATGGAAAAATAAAAGACTTATGGCTTTTTTAACAAGAAGAGGAAAAAACAATAATGAAAAACAGAAAATCGCCGGTGAAGGGGTTTAACAGATATTTATACCTCAACAGTCTCAGGTATATATTCTGTTTTGTCTGGCTTTTTTAGGCCTATATATACTAACAGTGGCCTAAAATAGTACAAATGACCCCATTGTGCCTCTAAATAGTAAAAGTGCCCCACTCTGTGATTGTACATATTATATAAAGCCACAGTGAGGGCACTATTAATAGTAAGCGCTGGGTACCCACTTTCAATATTAATCCCACCCCGAAAACTTCTGATGTCCTTCCAATAAATATCCTTCCAGGTCAGTATGATTACATAGATAGCAAATGTATAGTTTTTGTTTTAAGTGGTAAAAAAAAAAATCAGAAATTTAAAAAAACAAAAAAAAACTTGCTTGTGTCACGACTCTCCGAGACCCATAATGTTTTCAATTTTTTGGATATGGAGCTGTGTGAGGGCATGCTTTTTGCGCCTGAGCTGACATTTTTACTGATGTTATTTGGGAGTATATATGATCACTTGTTATTTCCTTTTTCTTCTGTTGTTGTGGAGGCCGAAAAACTATAATTCTGGCTTTTTTATTTTCTCTTCACGATTTCATGTTTACCGATCAGATTAATTTATTTTATATTTTGATAGATCGAACTTTAATGAATGCAACGATACAAAATATGTGTATTTTTAGTTTATTTAGTTCATTTTTAATGTGGTAAAAGGGGGGGTGGTGATTTTAAATTTTACATTTTTTTCAAAACATTTTTTTCTACATTTTACTGTATTTAATATTCCACCAAAGGGACTTTAATCTACAATGGTCTGATCATTTATTATATATACAGCAATGTCACAGCATTGCAGTATATAGAATAAATTAGTCTCCTATGAAGACCAGCCACAGGCTGGTGTTCACAGGAGTACTGTGATAACAAACAAAGGGGTGAGAAGAACACGCCCCCTACCAGTGAGTGTTAAATGCTGCAAACAGAGATTGGCAGCATCATTTAACAGGTTAACAGCCATGGATGGAGCGCCTCTCCACTCGTGGCTGTTAGAAGTAGATGAAGGCTGAATAATTTAGCCTTCATCTGCAGGGAAAGATGCAGGGTCAGTGTGCGAGCCCGCATCAAAGGCAGGAAGACTACTTATGACGGGCATAGCACTTCATAAGTCGTTAAGGGGCTGAAGTATACAAAGGAAAAAAAAACAATAATCTCTCATACATAAAAAGACATTACTTTTTCTTACCTGGTGATAACATCATACCCTTGTACTGTTCCTTGTGTCCTTCCAAATACTCCCATTCCTCCATGGAGAAATAGACAGTGACGTCTTGCCATCTTACAGCAACCTGACATCACATATTGTAATTGTCAGTATTTAGACATCTATAATGTGGTACCATGTAATGTCCCAGCATTCCCAGTAGTACTTACCTCTCCACTCAATAGCTCAGTGATCTTTTTGCTGAGTTCTAAGATCTTCTGTTCCCTGCTTTTCTCTTGTACTGATGAGTTAGGTGGCATCTCCATACTAGGGCTCGGTGTACTTCTGAACCCGCCAGACACATTGGAATTACTGTTGGGCATCACATTCTCAGTGACTTTGTTCACAGGCCCATAATCCTACAAAAAAATGCAAAATGAAAATAGTTACCTAAAAAAAAAAACCAACAATCACTGCTTTCTTTAAATTCATTAGTGGTGTGATGTGACATGATTTTCAAAACAACTCACCGCTCCTGTTATGTTTATTAAAAGAAACAATAAAGACAAACCCTACAACCCCTTACCTCTCCAGTCAGCAGGTAGATGATTTCCAAGGTGATGGTCAATATTCTCTCACTAAGCTGGCTCGGATTCTTCTCCATCTGCAGGCAGTGCTTATCGTCAGTACACAACCTATACTACACAGGTTCCTCTTTAAAGAAGGGCCTCCAGATTATCTAGAGATATAAATCACATTGGATACATTTAAAGCTAGCCATAAAGCTGCACACTGTGTGCACAATTATTAGGCCTTTGGTATTTCGGATGATTCATGTTATAATTGAACAACCACAGCGCTAGTCAATCCAAAAGGGCAATAAATCTGAATATTTAAGAAAATAAAAGAGAGGTTTGAGTATCTTTGCTCAGATTTATGGAGCAACTAAATGAAACACTTTAATTTTCCTATACGAGCTGTTTATTTTCATCTGTTTAAGTGAGAATAATAAGTAAACAACTCAAAATGTACAAAAAATACAATTCTGACATTTAATATATCAGTGACCAATACCGCAACCTTGATTTTCAGTAATATCCTTCCATCTATGGAGTCTGTCTTAGTCTGGTGATGATTGACTTTTTGGGTGGCACCAACCTCAGACCCCAGACATTGCTCAGAGAGGTAACGTATTTTTCGAATTATAAGATGCACTTTTCCTCCCAAGAATTTGGGAGGAAAATGAGGGGTGTGTCTTAAAATCCGATTATAGCTTACGGGGGGGGGGGGGGCTGTATGTGCGGCGACTGGGTGCGTTCGGGCGGCGGGTGCCTGTGGCTGCGTGCAGGTGGCCGGGTGCCTGTCAGTGCCGGCTGCCTCTCTGTCCTGGAGGCCAGTTGCCTGTGCGGGCGGGCAAGCGGCGGCCAGCTGGCTCCAACTCTGTGCGGGCGGGTGGGTGGCTGTGCAGACTGTAGTGGCTGTGCGGCAGGTGTCCCAGATGGTCCGCGGTCCCAGTTTCAAATGATGGCACCGGGAGTCAGCGCGTGCGCAGATGAAGCTCTTGGATGAGAGCTCCATCTGCGCACGCGCCGCTCTGGGAGTCAGCGTGTGTGTAGATGGAGCCCTTGGATGAGAGCTCAGCGCATGCGCTGCTCCAGGTGCCATCATTTGAACCGGGACCGCGGACAGACTGAGAAACTAACCGCACCGGCCTGCTCCACCACTGACCCGCTGCCGCTGCCGCCACTGACCCACCGTCGCCACTGACCTGCCGCCGCTGCCACCACTGACCCGTTGTCGCTGCCAGCACAACCTCTGCATCCTGTGACCCCGCTTCACCACCACTGCTGCCCCCCTCCGGTAAGACAACAGCGGAGTATAAAATGGACCCCATTTTTTTTTTTTACCTTTTTTTATCTCTAAATTTGGGGTGCGTCTTATAATCCGGTGTGTCTTATAAAACAAAAAATATGGTAATTATTTTCCATCACTGCAAATCTTCCATTTAAAAAGGTCTCAAGTTCTCTATAGGGTTTAGGTCAGTTGAGGAGGGGCTATGTCATTATTTCATCAATTTTAAAGCCTTTACTGAAGGGCAAGCAGTGACTTTGATGCATATAATGGAGCATTGTCCTGCATAAAAATCAAGGTTTTCTTGGAAATTGCAGGCTTTTCCCTGTACCACTGATTGAAGAGAGAGGGTCTTTTAAAAAAAAAAATTGGCAGTAGGTTTGAGAGTTGATTTTGAGTCCATCTTCTGGCTGGAATGGTCCAACTAGCTCATGTTTAATAATACCAGCCCATAGCAGTACCCCACCTCCTACTTGCTAGTGTGTAGAGCAGACCTGGGCAAGGGGCGGCCCGCGGGCCACATCCGGCCCGCCTGCTCTCTGTGACCGGCCCGCCCGTATTCAGCTGGTGCAGAGGAGCCGGGCTGCAGCGTGCCGAGCAGGGGGAGATCCTGTGCAGGTCTGCACAGTCAGTGCAGGCAGCGGAACGCAGGAGTCTTTCCTCTGTTCCCTGCCGGCACTAATTGTCAGTGACACACGCGCGCTCTGACGTTGTCAGTACTGCGCTGCGTGTGTCATTTCAAAAGTTCCCGCCGGGCAGGAGAAGGAGCAGCACGGTAGACGGAGTAATTCATCTTCCAGGACCTGCGATGATGTCACGCCCATGTGACTGTGTGGGAGGAGACACAGGATGCCGGGCAGAAAGCAAGACATGCTGAATGCTGAAGATGTGGACACATGATGACTGGTAATAAGAAAAGAGGGGACATGAGGGGGAGGGGGGCTGCAGACTGACAGAAGGATGTGAAGGGGTGCAGAGTGTTTGAGAGGGGTAAGTTGGTGTACAGGCAGGGTGCGATATGTGGGCATGGTGTGTGACATATGGGGGTGTAGTGTGTGTGATATGGGGGTGCAGGCTGTATGGGGTGTAGTGTGTGTGATATGGGGGGGCAGGCTAGTGGTGTAGTATATGGGGGTATAGTGATGTAGTATATTACAGATGTGCTATATGGAGGTGTAGTATATTACAGGTGTGCTATATGGAGGTGTAGTATATTACAGGTGTGCTATATGGAGGTGTAGTATATTACAGGTGTGCTATATGGAGGTGTAGTATATTACAGGTGTACTATATGGAGGTGTAGTATATTACAGGTGTGCTATATGGAGGTGTAGTATATTACAGGTGTGCTATATGGAGGCGTAGTATATTACAGGTGTACTATATGGAGGCGTAGTATATTACAGGTGTGCTATATGGAGGCGTAGTATATTACAGATGTGCTATATGGAGGTGTAGTATATTACAGGTGTGCTATATGGAGGTGTAGTATATTACAGGTGTGCTATATGGAGGTGTAGTATATTACAGGTGTACTATATGGAGGCGTAGTATATTACAGGTGTGCTATATGGAGGTGTAGTATATTACAGGTGTACTATATGGAGGTGTAGTATATTACAGGTGTGCTATATGGAGGTGTAGTATATTACAGGTGTGCTATATGGAGGTGTAGTATATTACAGGTGTACTATATGGAGGTGTAGTATATTACAGGTGTGCTATATGGAGGTGTAGTATATTACAGGTGTGCTATATGGAGGTGTAGTATATTACAGGTGTGCTATATGGAGGTGTAGTATATTACAGGTGTACTATATGGAGGTGTAGTATATTACAGGTGTGCTATATGGAGGTGTAGTATATTACAGGTGTGCTATATGGAGGCGTAGTATATTACAGGTGTACTATATGGAGGTGTAGTATATTACAGGTGTGCTATATGGAGGTGTAGTATATTACAGGTGTGCTATATGGAGGTGTAGTATATTACAGGTGTGCTATATGGAGGTGTAGTATATTACAGGTGCTATATGGAGGTGTAGTATATTACAGGTGTGCTATATGGAGGTGTAGTATATTACAGGTGCTATATGGAGGTGTAGTATATTACATGTGCTATATGGAGGTGTAGTATATTACAGGTGTGCTATATGGAGGTGTAGTATATTACAGGTGTGCTATATAGGGGTGTAGTGATGTAGTATATTACAGGTGTGCTATATGGAGGTGTAGTATATTACAGGTGTGCTATATGGAGGTGTAGTATATTACAGGTGCTATATGGAGGTGTAGTATATTACAGGTGCTATATGGAGGTGTAGTATATTACATGTGCTATATGGAGGTGTAGTATATTACAGGTGTACTATATGGAGGTGTAGTATATTACAGGTGTACTATATGGGGGTGTACTATATTACAGGTGTAGTATATGGGGTGTAGTGATGTAGTATATTACAGGTGTGCTATATGGAGGTGTAGTATATTACAGGTGTGCTATATGGAGGTGTAGTATATTACAGGTGTGCTATATGGAGGTGTAGTATATTACAGGTGTGCTATATGGAGGTGTAGTATATTACAGGTGCTATATGGAGGTGTAGTATATTACAGGTGCTATATGGAGGTGTAGTATATTACATGTGCTATATGGAGGTGTAGTATATTACAGGTGTACTATATGGAGGTGTAGTATATTACAGGTGTACTATATGGGGGTGTACTATATTACAGGTGTAGTATATGGGGTGTAGTGATGTAGTATATTACAGGTGTGCTATATGGAGGTGTAGTATATTACAGGAGTGCTATATGGAGGTGTAGTATATTACAGGAGTGCTATATGGAGGTGTAGTATATTACAGGTGCTATATGGAGGTGTAGTATATTACAGGTGCTATATGGAGGTGTAGTATATTACAGGTGCTATATGGAGGTGTAGTATATTGCAGGTGTACTATATGGAGGTGTAGTATATTACAGGTGTACTATATAGTGGTGTAGTGATGTAGTATATTACAGGTGTGCTATATGGAGGTGTACTATATTACAGGTGTAGTATATGGGGTGTAATGATGTAGTATATTGGAGGTGTATTATATAGTGGTGTAGTATAATACAGGTGTATATGGGGGTGTAGTATATTACAGGTATATGGAGGGAGTGTAGTATAATACAGGTGTAGTATATGAGGGTGTAGTGGTGTAGTATATTACAGGTGTAGTATATGGAGGGGGTGTAGTGATGTAGTATATTGGGTAGAATTGAGGTAATTATATTAGTCCGGCCCTCTAAATCAATCCCAATTTCTCATGCGGCCCCATGGGAAAATTAATTGCCCACCCCTGGTGTAGAGGTTTGTGTCCGTTACTGATCCAGTCTCGGGTCCATGCATCCGGTCCGTGAAGAGTCACTTTCGTCACATCATCACATCAATCCATAAACCTTTGAAACATCTATCGTCAGATATTTCTTGGCCCACTCTTGACGTTTCCTCTTCTGAGTCTTGTTCAGTGGTGGTCTAGTTTCTTACCATATCTCCAAGCACTGAACACCTTGTTCTTCTGAGCACTTATGGGAGATTGCCGTTTTGGAATATGACAGCACTGGAGATTAATGGTTTATGTTTGACTCATACCTGAAGACAGATTTTTCAAAAGTTTTATAGACTGAGAGTGACTCTTGACGGACAAGATGGAGGAGTCCATGGCTGGATCAGTGAAGGGCACCCACTGTCCACTCAAATGTCAGCAAAGTTGTTCTTTGTTATAATTATAAATATTTAGTATTTACATAAACAATGTATTTGTCAATAAAAGTGTAAAATGTTATGAAACACTGATAATTGTACTTCAGTAACCATAGAAACATCTAATAAAAAGATCCAAAAACACCAAAGCAGCAAATTGCGTGAGAAGCAAAATTTGTGTCAGTATCAAAACTTTTGGCCTCAACTGCCAGACAGTTCCTGAAGAGAATTATCACTGTGTTATCTGTGGTATTACATAGGACTGCAGGTAACATCTACTACATTATCTGCACTGAGTTATATCTGTGTTATCTGTATTGTTACATAGGACTGCAGGTAACATCTACTACATTATCTGCACTGAGTTATATCTGTGTTATCTGTATTGTTACATAGGACTGCAGGTAACATCTACTACATTATCTGCACTGAGTTATATCTGTGTTATCTGTATTGTTACATAGGACTGCAGGTGACATCTACTACATTATCTGTACTCCGAGGTATCACGATTTTTTGGGGTGTTACATAGGACAGCAGGTGACATCTACTACATTATCTGCACTCAGATAGCACTGTGTTATCTGTAGTATTACATAGGACTGCAGGTGACATCTACTACATTATCTGTACTCAGAGATATCACGGTTTCTTTGTGGTGTTACATAGTAATAATAATAATCTTTATTTCTATAGCGCCAACATATTCCGCAGCGCTTTACAATTCAGGAGGCTCATATACATATACATATCATATACATAAACATATACAAACAAGTAACAATTATAGAAGATACAATATTTAAAGGGAAAAATGGCAACCCTGCTCGTGAGAGCTTACAATCTACAATGAGGTGGGGGGAGGGGCAAGGTACAAGTGCTTATTTACAATGACAATCCAGCCATCTCATGGGGGATAGATAATGGCTTCCTGGACCAGTTGGCCAGAGCCTTGAGATGCATTTGGGTGCCATGGAGTTTGACGTGGGGTTATGTTCTGAGAAGTTGTAGAGGGATTAGGTGAAATTAGTTTGGCTAGGGAGTGTGATAGGCCGCCCTAAAAAGATGCGTCTTTAGGGTGCGTCTGAAGCTGAGTAAGTTGTGATTTGTCCTAACTTCTTGGGGTAGAGCGTTCCAGAGGTTTGGTGCAGCTCGGAAGAAGTCTTGGATTCGGGAGTGGGAGGTTTGAATTAGTGTGGATGTTAGTCGAAAGTCATTTGCAGAGCGTAGAGAACGGGTGGGTTGATAGAGAGGAGGATGGAGATGTAGGGGGTGCCGCATTGTGGAGAGCTTTGTGGGTGAGAACAAGCAGTTTGAATTGGATCCTGTGATATATAGGCAGCCAGTGCAATGACTGGCAAAGAGCAGAGGCATCCGAGTAGCGGTTAGCCAGACAGGTGACCCTGACTGCTGCATTAAGGATGGACTGTAGAGGGGAGAGTCTAGTTAGGGGGAGACCAATTAATAGAGAGTTACAGTAGTCAAGGCGAGAGTGGATCAGGGCCACGGTGAGGGTTTTTGTCGTTTCCATTGTGAGAAAGGGGCGGATTCTAGAGATGTTCTTGAGGTGCAAGCGGCAGGAGCGGGCAAGAGATTGTATATAGGAGGTAAAGGAGAGATCGGTGTCAAGTATAACACCCAGACAGCGAGCCTGCGGCCTAGGACTTATCGTTGTGCCACACACAGAAAGGGAGATGTCAGGTTTAGGAAGGTTGGGAGATGGAGGGAAAAGCAGAAGTTCAGTTTTGGAAAGGTTAAGTTTCAGATAGAGAGCAGACATGATGTTGCAAACTGCAGTCAGGCAGTCACTTGTGTTCTGTAGTACAGCGGGGGTGAGCTCAGGGGATGAAGTGTATAGCTATGTGTCATCAGCATAAAGATGGTACTGGAAGCCAAATCTGCTGATGGTCATTCCAATTGGGGCAGTGTAGAGGGAGAAAAGAAGAGGGCCAAGGACTGAACCTTGAGGGACCCCAACAGTGAGAGGAAGAGGAGAAGATGTAAAGCCAGCAAATGATACGCTGAATGAGCGGCCAGAAAGATAGGAAGAGAACCAGGAAAGAACAGTGTCCTTTAGGCCGATAGAATGGAGCATAGAGAGAAGGAGATGGTGGTCAACAGTGTCGAAGGCGGCAGAAAGGTCAAGAAGAATAAGCAGAGAGTGGTCACCGTTACGTTTTGCTGTCATTAGATCGTTGATCACTTTGACAAGGGCAGTTTCTGTTGAGTGTAAAGGGCGGAAGCCAGACTGTAAAGATTTAGAAGAGAGTGAGCGGAAAGGTAGCGGGTGAGGAGAGAGTAGACCAGGCGCTCCAAGAGTTTAGAGATTAAGGAGAGATTGGAGACTGGTCTGTAGTTGCTTGTGCAGGACGGATCAAGGGAAGGTTTTTTTAATAATGGAGTAATGATAGAGTGTTTGAGGGAGGAAGGGAAGATAACAGAAGAGAGAGAGAGATTGAAGATTTTAGTTAGGTGAGTCGTGACAACCGGAGAGAGTGTCTGGAGAAGGTGTGAGGGGAAGGGATCAGTAGGGCAAGTGGTAGGACGAGAAGAAGAGAGGAGCCTGGAGACTTCCTCCTCTGTGACTGGGTCAAATGTGGAAAGTGAGCTGGATGGGATATGGGGAGGGATGGGATTCACAAAGCTTGGTGGCTGGGAGCTGATCTCTCGGCGGATGTTTTCTATTTTCTCTGTGAAATACGAGGCCAGGTCATCAGCATGAAGGTCTGTGATGGGGGTCTGTGCTTTGGGACTGAGGAGGGAGTGAAAGGTGTCAAAGAGCTTTTTTGGATTGTTGGCTAGTGAGGAGATAAGGGTGGTGAAGTAGGTCTTTTTGGCCAGGTGAAGGGAAGAGTTGTAGGTCCTTAACATGAACTTGTAGTGGATGAAGTTTTCTGGTGTGCGGGATTTCCTCCATAGGCGCTCGGCACTCCTAGAGCATCGCTGGAGATATCGAGTTTGTGATGTGAGCCAAGGTTGTTTTACTTGGTGTTTGGAGGTTCTGAGGGTGAGGGGTGCTACTTGGTCCAGGGTGCTTCTGAGTGTGTCATTGTAGTGCTTTACAGCCAGATTAGGACAGGAAAGTGAGGAGATAGGGGATAGTGATAAGTGTAGAGAGTCAATGGCCTGTAGGTTTCTGAATGTGTGATAGGTGGGAGTGTGCTGGGGCGGACGAGGGTTTGTGAGCTTGAAGGAGAGGATGTTGTGGTCAGAGAGGGGAAGAGGTGAGTTGTCAAAGTCAGAGATTGAGCAGAAGCGGAAAAAGACCAGGTCAAGGGTGTTTCCATCTTCATGTGTCTCTGAGGATGAGAGCTGTGAGAGGCCAAGGGAGGTGGTGAGAGATAGAAGCTGGGATGCAGATGGGGAGGAGGGGCTGTTCATGGGGATGTTGAAGTCTCCTAGGATGAGGGTTGGCAATTCAGAGGACATGAAGTGCGGCAGCCAGGCTGAAAAGTGGTCAAGGAACTGGGTGGGCGAGCCTGGTGGACGGTATATGACAGCTACTCTGAGGGGAAGGGGATGGAAGAGCCTGATGGTGTGAACATCAAAGGATGGGAATGAGAGTGATGGAGCTGGGGGGATGACCTGGAAAGTGCATTGTGAGGACAGGAGTAAGCCGACTCCACCACCATGTCTGTTTCCAGTTCTTGGTGAATGGGTAAAGTGTAAACCACCGTGAGAGATGGCTGCAGGTGACATCTACTACATTATCTGTACTCAGATAGCACTGTGTTATCTGTGGTGTTACATAGGACTGCAGGTAACATCTACTACATTATCTGCACTGAGTTATATCTGTGTTATCTGTATTGTTACATAGGACTGCAGGTGACATATACTACATTATCTGCACTCAGATAGCACTGTGTTATCTGTGGTATTACATAGGACTTCAGGTGACATCTACTACATTATCTGTACTCAGAGATATCACGGTTTCTTTGTGGTGTTACATAGGACGGCAGCCTAAGGGGAGAACTTTTCTCCTTGCGGAGACCTGACACACCAATCTGGCTGCCAGTGAGGAGTCTTATAGCTGCAATGCTCCTCTGGGAAATATGCAAAATGTCTCTTCAGGGAGGAAGGAGACACTTGTGCCACCTACTGGAAGTAGCAATCCTAAAAGTCAAAAGTGACTCTCCAACAAGCCTTGTCATATGACTTATGTCTCCTTCACACGTCCGTGTCTCCGGTACGTGTTTGGTCCGTTTCCTCACGTACCGGAGACACGGGCACATGTAGACTCATTAAAATCAATGGTCTGCTATGGACTGTGTGTACATGTAGAGCATGCGTGTGCCCGTGTGCTCCACATGTAGACATGTCTGTTTTTCTCCGGCATCACGGGTGTCACACGGAACGCAAACGGGTCACACAGAACGCAAACGGACCACATGGATGTGTTCCGTGTGACACGCACCGGAGAAAACACGTGTCTGCAAGAAAAAAAAACAAACCTTTACTCACCTTCTCCAGCACTGCTGTCTTTGCCGCTGCTGTCACTTGCTGCTGACAACCGCTCATTATGCTCATTGCATATTCACTTCACTGCGGCCTGAAGCAGCAGCAGCGGGGGAGACGGCAGGACCGGAGACTGAAGATCAGCACCACGGACAGCGACGCCAGGGACAGGTGAGTAGAAAGTTCCCTTCTCCCTGTGTTATCACGGATAACACACGGAGAACACACGTGTGCCATAAACACGGCTCATGGAGGGCAATACGCACCTTTGACACGTCCGTGAAAAATGTGCATGATTTTCACGGACGTGTGAAAGAGGCCTTAGGCTGGTTTCAGACGTCCATGTTTAATCTACAAGGCACACACATGGTTATGGTCATACGTGTGTCACGCGTATGTCACACGTGTGATGTCCGTATTTGCATACGTGTCACACGTACCGGAGAAAACACTGGTCTTTTAAATAAAAAGATATTCTATATTCACCTGTATCCAGCGCTGTTTTCTTCGGCTCTGCTGTCTCCTGCTTCTGACCCTCACTCATTGTACTCATAGAATATTCACTGCACTGAGGAGGTGGAAGACGGAGCATCGCGGGGACAGCTCTGGGTACAGCACCGCCGAGGACAGCGCCGCAGGGACAGGTGAGTATCCAGCAAGCAGTGTGTGTGCAGTGACGTCCAGGAGGTTTTCAGAGTTCTCAATGAACTCTGATGACATCCTGATGACTTATGATTAAGGACTCTGTTGGTTTTAAATTTGAAGTCCGAAACGTGTTAAGCAATCCTATGAACTGATGTATGTTTCTATATTCGGTCTTCACATGTTTTTAAGTGCATCAATAAAGGAAAAGAAATTATTTATTTTAAAGAAATTCATATAACTTGTTCTTTTTTTTTTTTTTTTTTTTTTTTACTGCACTATTCTAAGTCCTGTTGTGTATAAATACGTGACTCTTCAGATTTTGTGTTATACCATGCCTGATGAAGAGACCTGAGTAGTCTCGAAAGCTTGCAATTATTACCATCTTTTCAGTTAGCCATTAAAAGGTATCAACCACTGAGGACTCTCTGTTCTTTTAAACAATTTTTTTTATCTCTACTGGCTAACACGGTACAAAGATATATTTTACTTATTTTAAAGAAGGAATTCGTGCTGGATCCTTTTTCTCTTTTGCTGCTGTGACATCCTGATGACACCCGCACTACAGCAGGTGATAGGACGGTGACTTCACGGGCTCATCAGAGTTCATTGGGAACTCTGATGAGTCTCCGATGCTGTCCTCACGATGCTCCGGTTTCCAAGTCCTCACTAGACACACACACAAACGCATATAGCACACACATATATACACTGATCACATATACATACATACAGTTAGGTCCAGAAATATTTGGACAGTGACACAATTTTCGCGAGTTGGGCTCTGCATGCCACCACATTGGATTTGAAATGAAACCTCTACAACAGAATTCAAGTGCAGATTGTAACGTTTAATTTGAAGGTTTGAACAAAAATATCTGATAGAAATTGTAGGAATTGTACACATTTCTTTACAAACACTCCACATTTTAGGAGGTCAAAAGTAATTGGACAAATAAACCAAACCCAAAAAAAATATTTTTATTTTCAATATTTTGTTGCGAATCCTTTGGAGGCAATCACTGCCTTAAGTCTGGAACCCATGGACATCACCAAACGCTGGGTTTCCTCCTTCTTAATGCTTTGCCAGGCCTTTACAGCCGCAGCCTTCAGGTCTTGCTTGTTTGTGGGTCTTTCCGTCTTAAGTCTGGATTTGAGCAAGTGAAATGCATGCTCAATTGGGTTAAGATCTGGTGATTGACTTGGCCATTGCAGAATGTTCCACTTTTTTGCACTCATGAACTCCTGGGTAGCTTTGGCTGTATGCTTGGGGTCATTGTCCATCTGTACTATGAAGCGCCGTCCGATCAACTTTGCGGCATTTGGCTGAATCTGGGCTGAAAGTATATCCCGGTACACTTCAGAATTCATCCGGCTACTCTTGTCTGCTGTTATGTCATCAATAAACACAAGTGACCCAGTGCCATTGAAAGCCATGCATGCCCATGCCATCACGTTGCCTCCACCATGTTTTACAGAGGATGTGGTGTGCCTTGGATCATGTGCCGTTCCCTTTCTTCTCCAAACTTTTTTCTTCCCATCATTCTGGTACAGGTTGATCTTGGTCTTGGTGAGGTGTTTTTCAGCAAATTTAACTCTGGCCTGTCTATTTTTGGAATTGATGAATGGTTTGCATCTAGATGTGAACCCTTTGTATTTACTTTCATGGAGTCTTCTCTTTACTGTTGACTTAGAGACAGATACACCTACTTCACTGAGAGTGTTCTGGACTTCAGTTGATGTTGTGAACGGGTTCTTCTTCACCAAAGAAAGTATGCGGCGATCATCCACTACTGTTGTCATCTGTGGACGCCCAGGCCTTTTTGAGTTCCCAAGCTCACCAGTCAATTCCTTTTTTCTCAGAATGTACCCGACTGTTGATTTTGCTACTCCAAGCATGTCTGCTATCTCTCTGATGGATTTTTTCTTTTTTTTTTCAGCCTCAGGATGTCCTGCTTCACCTCAATTCAGAGTTCCTTAGACCGCATGTTGTCTGGTCACAGCAACAGCTTCCAAATGCAAAACCACACACCTGTAATCAACCCCAGACCTTTTAACTACTTCATTGATTACAGGTTAACGAGGGAGACGCCTTCAGAGTTAATTGCAGCCCTTAGAGTCCCTTGTCCAATTACTTTTGGTCCCTTGAAAAAGAGGAGGCTATGCATTACAGAGCTATGATTCCTAAACCCTTTCTCCGATTTGGATGTGAAACTCTCATATTGCAGCTGGGAGTGTGCACTTTCAGCCCATATTATATATATAATTGTATTTCTGAACATGTTTTTGTAAACAGCAAAAATAACAAAACTTGTGTCACTGTCCAAATATTTCTGGACCTAACTGTATGTATACACACATAGCAGATACACCGAGCACATACACACACATAGCGCACATGCATGTATACACTGAACATACACACACACAGCTGGATACTCACCTGTCCCCAGTGCTGCTCCGGCTTCCAGGTTCACACTACACACACACACACACTCTGCTGTATACTCACCCAGCGATGCAGTCCCTGGCACTGGTCCCCAGCGATGCTCCGGCTTCCAACTCATCAGTGCAGTGAATGATTATAATGAGCGGGGGTCAGCAGAGCCGAAGAAAACAGCGCTGGATACAGGTAAATATAGAAAATCTTTTTATTTAAAAGACCCGTGTTTTCTCAGGTACCGGTCACACTGATGTCACATGGATCACATCAGCGTGTGATCCGTGTGACACCCGTGCTGCCGAAGAAAAAACGGACACGTCTGCGTGTGTGAGTGCGGGGTCATGAGAGGTCACACCGTCTGTGTGAAAACACGACCATGTGAGTACAGCATAGAATATCATGGGTGCGGGTGGCATCGTGTTAAAAACGGATGTCACACGTACCTGAAACACGGACGTCTGAAACCGGCCTTAAAGGGACATTAGGAGAGAGGTGCACACGTCAGTCAAAAAGTGCTTGATTTTTCAAACTTTATAAAGTTGGATTTCACGGACTAAACACCCGAGCTGCCCCCTGATGGTATGTACACACTGTGCATGATAGTGCCGGTACTGCACTGGCTGCAGCTTATACACGAAAATCCTGATGTTTGGTTCCCTTTAAGATTTAGGGGTGATTGTCCCTCATCAGTGCAAAGTATGAGATCTCATCTGGCTATATGAGAAGCTATAATGGGGTCTAAGGGTTCAGTTCCACTTGCATTTTGCACAATCTGATAAAACATCGGATTGCTCCTAATCTAGTGCAAAACTATGTGGCAATGTCCATCTGCGATTGATTTCTCATGCTATAGCGGCACGCAGAATGAATCGCAGCATGCTGCGTTTGGCAACAATTCTCGACTCATGCACCCCAATACAAGTCTATGGGAGCATGTGAAACATTGCACTGGACTAGCATGTAATCCGACTGCAGTGCGATATACGCAGAGACAGGCAGAGGAGGAGAAGGAGAGAAAGTGCTCCCCCTTCTCCGCAGCTGTGATCCGATAGCAAGATCGTATCACAGTTGCATGACCCTCACCTGACGCTCGCAGCAGGGGGTCATTAGCATATCGTTTCCGATGCTCTCACATCGCAAGCTGTACACAAATGGAACTGTACCGGAAGGGGAAAACTTTTCTCCTTGCGGAGACCTGACAAACCGATCTGGCTGACAGTTAGGAGTCTTATAGCAATGCTCCTCTGGGAAATATGCAAAATGTCTCTTTCTCTCTAGCTGTGGCCGCTACCGTTAGTGGGGGTGCTGTGGCTGCTACCATTAGTAGAGGTGCTGCGGCCGCTGTTAGTGGGGGTATGGTGGTCACTACCATTAGTGGGGGTAGATTGGTTGCTACCGCTAGTCAGGGTGCCGTGGCCACTACCGTTAGTCGGGGTACTGTGGCTGTTACTATTAGTGGGGGTACTGTAGCTGATACAGTGGGAACTGTGTCTGGTACCAATAGTAGGTGTACTGTGGCTGCTACTGTTAGTGGGAAGATGGGGGCCGCTACTGATACTGGGGGGTAGGGAGGCCACTACCATTAGTGTGGGGTACGGCAGCCGCTATCATTAGTGCAGGTACCGTGGCCACTGACTGGTAGTGGGATAATTGTGGCCACTACCACTAGTGGGGGTACAGTGGTTTCTACTGTTAGTGGGGGTACTGTTACCGCCACCGTTAGTTGGAGTACTGTGGCAACTATGATTAGTGTGTGCACAGTGGCAGCTATTGTAATTGTGGGTACTGCGTCTACTAACGTTATTGTGTTCTACCGCTAGTGGGGATGCCGTGGCCGCCACCATTAGTGGTGGTACCACGGTCGCTACCAATAGTGGCGGTGCCATGTCCGCTACCGTTAGTAGGGGTACCGTGGCTGCTACCGATAATGGAGGTACCGAGTCCGCTACTGTTAGTGGGGATATGGCGGCCGCTACTGTTAGTCAGGGCATGACGACCGCTACCATTAGTGGGAGTACTGTGGCTGCTACCATTAGTGGGAGTACTGTGGCCGCTACCATTAGTGGGGGTAATGTGGCCGCTACCATTAGTGGGGGTAATATGGCCGCTACCATTAGTGGGGGTAATATGGCCGCTACCATTAGTGGGGGTAATGTGGCCGCTACCATTAGTGGGGGTAATGTGGCCGCTACCATTAGTGGGAGTACTGTGGCCGCTACCATTAGTGGGAGTACTGTGGCCGCTACCATTAGTGGGAGTACTGTGGCCGCTACCATTAGTGGGAGTACTGTGGCCGCTACCATTAGTGGGAGTACTGTGGCCGCTACCATTAGTGGGAGTACTGTGGCCGCTACCATTAGTGGGGGTACTGTGGCCGCTACCATTAGTGGGGGTAATGTGGCCGCTACCATTAGTGGGGGTAATGTGGCCGCTACCATTAGTGGGAGTACTGTGGCCGCTACCATTAGTGGGAGTACTGTGGCCGCTACCATTAGTGGGGGTAATGTGGCCGCTACCATTAGTGGGGGTAATGTGGCCGCTACCATTAGTGGGGGTAATGTGGCCGCTACCATTAGTGGGGGTACCGAGGGTGCTAATCATTAATGGGGGTACTGTGGCTGACACTGAGGTTACTATGGGTGATAGTGGAGTCTTATGGCCATCCCTATGTGGACACGGTGGCCGGTGTGTAGAAATTCAGGATAATGACATTGAAGTACACATATTACCTGACTATGCAGAGCACTGTGCGGACAGTAAGGGACGGGCCACACACTGGCGGCTCTGCTCCAGGGTAGCCTCCTCTGCACCGCGATGGTCCCACTGGCCCCAAACACTCCACTTCCGCTCTCGGCGTTCCACTGTACTTGTGTGTTTTGCGTTCCACCTGACAGGCAGCTCGCTTGGTGTACGGCCTCCTGTCACACTGTATAAGGCCTGGAGCACCCTCTGCTGTTCGCACATGGAACTGCGCTGTAGAAAGTGCCTGCTATTATCAGAGTATATTTTGTGTCTGCTGAAGTGCACGTACACTAGTATGTAGGTGTAGTAACATGCCCATATCCCCTTTATAATCTGGACTCCTCTGCCAACCCATACCCTGCCACAATGCCCACACCGTAGTGCCTGCTGCAGTGCTCCTATGTCAAACAGAGCAAGTGCCTATAACTTGCCAATCACAAGACCTTTTTGATACCAATATGTTGGACACAGGGCCCTTACTGCACTTTTTGCATTAGTTCCAATTCATTATTGATGGGCACGTTGTCTAGTGACAGCCAAAATAATGTGATTGAGCCCTCATACTCATTTTCCTGTCACATGTCACATGCGCCATCTTGTCACTAGCTTCCGAGTGCCCAGAAGTCAAAAGTTACAGCGCAATCTCCCAAGGCAACTCTATGAGAGCCAGAACAAGGCTCTCAGACTTGTATTGAGTTGTGACCTCCGACGCCTACATAAAACAATGGCGCTTCTGTCGCGGGCGGGGAGGAGGGTGTCAGCACTGCGCTCACCCCACTGCTCGGGTCCGGCTGCGGCTGCTCTGTGGTGGCTCGAGCGGTGGGCCGGATCCCGGGGGTCTCGAGCGGCGCTCCTCGCCCGTGAGTGAAAGGGGATTGGGTTTTGGGATATAGTTTATTGTCCGTGACGCCACCCACGGTTGTGGTGATTTGTTGACACCACCGCTGCTCTGTATGGGGATCCCGGGAATGATGGTATGGAGCAGCAAGTTGTTGTGTTGCCCCTCCGTGGGTAGGGGTTGGTTATCCCGGGGCCCAGTGATGAGGTGGGAGATGCAGGGCTTGGTGGGCGCAGGGACGCGGGGGCAGCGCTGTGCCTTGCGGCACTGTGGTACTCACTCAGCCTGAGACGATGACACAGTTCTCGGTAAAACACACAGCTGGAAAGACGGTTCCCACGGACGGCTGCACTTGCTTTTCCCTAAGATGATGATGGTTGCGATGGGTTCCCACCAGTAACCCGCTCCCCGGCTTGGATATGGGCCGGAGGAGCCCTACTTTGCCCGCAGGCGCTGGCCCTGAGAAACTGGTGCCCTGGCGGCGGCGGTGTCTCTCCGTTATGGTCGGACTGTTGCCTTCTATCGGGACTTGGTTGTTGGGAGACAGTCGTCCCCTTCACTGACGGATTTGGCAAATTATGGCAACTCCTAGCCTTGCCGGGATCCGAAAGGCCCCTGCCCTGGTGCTGACTGTTCCTTGTACACTGCTCCAGACCGCCGGGTCACCACCCGTCCGCGGTCCTTCCAGTAACCTCCGAGCAGTCACCCCTGCGGACAATCACCGCCGTCCGCTGACCTTGCTGTCTCTCAGCCCGGGGCACACACCCGGACCAACTTCAGGCTTTACAAACTGTCACTTTTCACTTTACTTCAGCTTCTCTCCTAAGCTCCTCTACCACTTCACTTCCTTCTACTTCCACACCTTAGCTGAACTACTTGTTTACTCCTTTCCGTCCCTAGCTGGACTGCCTGGTTCTTCCCGCCTCCAGAGCTGTGAACTCCTTGGTGGGCGGAGCCAACCGCCTGGCCCACCCCCTGGTGTGAACAGCAGCTCCTGGAGGAAGGCAACAAGGATTTTGGATTAGCTTTGGTGTTCCTAACTGGGGTGTAGGGTGTGATGGTGTAATGACCTGTGACCCCTGGCTTGCCCAGGGCGTCACACTTCCAGCAGATTACAAAACACAGGGGACCAACTGGTGGGCCGCGATAGAGGATGAAGACACCGGAAGGTGAATTAGGTCAAGGAACATGATGTAAGAAAATAATGGAAGGGTGTATATAAGGCAGCAGTAGTCTTCTAATTATAAAATAGGAGTATACAAGATGAGTAAAGAGAGAAAAATACCTTTATTATGTGATAAAGTGCAGAAACAGGAACATTAAAAACAGATAAAAAAGGGGGGGGGGATATTTCCACCTAAACAGGGTCCATAATAAAAAAAAATATGGATACGCCAACAATATCCCAAATAGCCTGAAAACACTGGCTAAATCTACTACAATATCAATGCTAGTTGCTAACAGTAGGACAGAACAAAATAAGCAACATAAGCAATAGAAAATATCTACAGTAAATGGCAATACATGCAAAAAAGTGTATACAGCATATTTAAAAGGGAACAAAAACAACAATTCCTTTGGACACAGTTATAAAAATAATGGAATTCACAGGAGTAATATAACCAAAATTAGCCACTCCATCAAAGCTATAAATAGGAGAACAAACAAGGAGTTTATAGCTAAACAAAAAAGGGATTATTTATTGAATACAAAATTCATAAAATCACAAAATACTGTACTGAAAAATCTTTACACACAGCGAGACAAAGAGGTGTACATAGCAAGACACATGCAGCCACTGATGATAACCGTGAATAATTAAGGGGTCCCCAGGGAAAGCAAGAATAAATGTAAAATTATTGGGATGCTATAAATATAAATTTGTCTAGATCACTCTTGCAGGTTATTATGATATTAAGGCAAAAGAGTACCACCCTCAGCATAAAAACGTCCCCACAGGACATAAATTAGATGTTTTAGTAGCTTACCCATAAGTTATGTAGCCCACCAAAAACCACCAAGATACCCCACTCCAACGCGTGTTTCACATTCACAGACAGTCCTGTGGTGTCTGGCTATAGAAAGTCACAGCACTGACCTATTATTTCCTGCTTGGTTTCCATCCCTATCCCTTTAGGACCCTGCAGAATTCCTCAGCATGTCAGCTTATGTTAATCAGTACTTCCCTTTTCTTTATATACCCTCACTTCCTATTACTTGGTGTTTGTGATATTGTGCTACCTTGTGGTCGTTTCTGCTATGGATACATTTCTATTGGGATAATTACACAACAGCAGTGCCCTCTTGTGGCTGCTTTGGGCATTTGCGACTTTTCTATACTGAGCAAAAATAAAAACACTTATTTTTGCTCCCATTTTAATGAGCTGAACTCAAACTTCTAAGACTTTTTCTATGTACAAAAGGAATTTAACTCTCCAATATTGTTCACAAATTTGTCTAAAGAACCCCTCACACGTCTGTTAAAAAACTGCACATGTTGAATGGTCCGTTTTGTCCATCCGTGTGTGTGTGTCTGTGTGTAGTACCCTCCGTGTGTTTGTAGTACCATCCATGTGTTATCTGTGTGCTATCTGTGTTACATCCGTGTAACATCCATGTGACACATACTGGAAAAAAATGCATGACACTGAAATTATTGGTTTGGCTGTGTAAAAGGTGTGCAAAGAAAGATACATACATACATAGCTTTTTCAGCTATTTAGCTAAATAATTAAATGAAAAAAAATAAATAAAATTGAGAACCAGCAAAGATAATGCAAACAGCTACAGGCTGATATTATCAGGAAGAGAAGGTCCATGGTTATTGGGGTCTTCCTAGCCTAAAAATACCAGCCCGCAGCTGCCCCAGAAGTGTCTCATCACATCAGATGCATCAAATCTGAGGCTTCACCTCGGCTCTTCCAATTGCCTTGGTGCAGTGGTAATCGGGGTAATGGTAGTTGGGGTTGGTGGCAGCTGTGAAGTGTTAGCTGGCATCAAGCCCTGGTGTTAGTAATGGAAAAGTGTCTATCAGACATCACCATTTCTAAGTGTAAAGAGAACAAAAAACACACAAAAAAATATTTTAAAACGGCACTACCTAATTTATTTAATTTTTTTGAAAACCCATGCAGGTCTGAACAAGTCTATGAAGTCCGACGTAGTCCACAATAGGAACCTGAAAGACATAAAAAAAAAGAAATAAGGAAATAAAAACAAGAGACTCCCTCAATCCAAGGGTTCCCATGCCGATACTCAATTACCTGCAATACAGTCTATGGAGACTCAGAACAAGGCTCCATGGGCTTTGAGGAAACAAAGAGAGAAAAATTGTGGACTTCAAAAAAGTGCTATATAAAACATATACCCTATTTTTCGTTTTATAAGATGCAGTGGATTATAAGACACACCCCAAATTTAGAGAAAAAAAAAAGGAAAACAAAAAAACCATGGGGTCCGTTTTATAATGCGGTGGTCACAGGAGGCAGGGGCAGTGCTGGAGTAGGCAATGCTGCGGGTGGTCCAGATACTTACTCACTTTCGGACTGCGGCGCTGATCTATCCTGGAGCTGCGGGGTCTGCTCTTTGGTGGGGCACCGGGCTCTGCTCTGTGGCTTTAATGAAATGGAAGCCAGAGTCGGCGCCTGCACTGAGAGCTTGAGCGGAGACCTCCATATGCGCATGCACTGTCAGCCGCACAGATGCCTGCCGCAGGCCGCACAGAGTCCCGCAGCTGCAGGCCACACAAATACCGGCCGCCACACAGATCCCCGCTGCACTGAGCCCCGCAGCCCCAGTACAGAGCAGCAAAGCATTGCCCCTACCTCCACCCCCCCCCCCCAGTAAGCTACATTCGGATTATAAGACGCACCCCTCATTTTTCCTTCCAAAGTTTTGCGTCTTATAAAAATACAAAACTTTTATTAGGTAAAATTAAAAAGATTTGGACATACAAAAACATACATACAAAATATGACAAAGGTTTTGAGCAGCAGCCAGTCCCAGAACACGATGAACTCTGCTGACCCAGGGACTGTGATAAGCGGTGATGTCTGGAATGTCACCACTCATCAATGTGATAAGCGGTGATGTCAGGAATGTCACCGCTCATCAAGTGATCTCGACAAATCTGACACCCCACACCCTCGCCGATCAGCTGTTTTCGGTGGTGGCGGCGGTAGCAGGCAGCCAGAAAGGCTCAGTTCTGGAGCTAATCTGTTTTCTGATAGCGGCCGCGGCAGGGTACATCTGCCTTCAATTGATCTGAATGGGAGATGGATGTACAGTACCCGGCCACAGCCGCTATCAGACGACGGAACAGCTTCGGAACTGAGCATTTCCGGCTGTCTGCTGCCGCCGGCACCGAGAACAGATGATCGGCAGGGGCGCGGAGTGTCGGACTCTGACCAATCAGACATTGATGACCTATCCTAAGAATTGTGCCCAAAGTGTCAATATTTTGTGCAGCTATTATTTTTTCAAGTACTGCTTTAACTCTTTTCCACTTCTTCATGACAACATCACGAAACTGGTGGATGTTAGAGACCTTGCGCTTCTCCACCTTCCATTTGAAGATGCCCCCAGATGCTCAATAGGTTTTATGTCTGGAGACATGCTTGAATAATGCAGCACTTTTACCCTCAGTTTCGTTAGCAAGGCAGTGGTCATCTTGGATGTGTTTTTGGAGTAGTTATCATGTTGGAATACTGCCTTACAACCCGGTTTCCTGAAGGGAGAGGATCCTGCTTTGCTTTAGTATATCAGAGTACATGTTGGCATTCATGGTTCCCTCAATGAACTGTAGCTCCCCACAGCCGGCAGCACTCATGCAGTCCCAAACCTTGACACTCCCACCACCATGCTTGACTGTAGGCAAGAGACATATCTTTGTACTCCTCACCTGGTTGCTTCCACACATACTACTAACAAAGGAACGAATTGTCTAATAATTCGGCACCACCTGAATTATTAGACAAATCATGTGCCATGTACCTATCAAATCACCTGAACACACACAATATGGCACAAAGAGGCACCAGACTTATGAATAATAAATAATTAATATGGAATAGACCTTGATGTGTGCAAAAAATACAATATTTATTTATTTATAAAGGGTGGCAAACACTCACAATTTTAAAATCATTTAAAATCAGACATAAACACTAAACACTGCCTCCAACATGGGACATATGAATTGCATAGACAAGCATATTGAGGGTAAACACATCAATACTGCCCCCTATCTGGGTATTCTTCTACAAAATAAAGTATATACTCCATCTATGCTAAAAATGTGCTTGTATTGCATCAAGTTGTTATTGGATACCCTGAGACTGTTACCAAATGGTGTATAACAAAGGCTAAACTAGCCAAAAATAATAACAATGAGTCCAAACAGTCACTAAGGATGGTTATGAAAAACTGCAATACAAGGTCCCGGAGTCACAGTGTGAGAGCCCGATGCGTTTCGCCAGTCACGCTGGCTTCATCAGGAGACTGCCATCCCCAGTGCTGTGTGTCTATAAATATCACCCACTAAAATATAGTAACAACTTGATGCAATACAAGCACATTTTTAGCATAGATGGAGTATATACTTGATTTTGTATAAGAATACCCATATAGGGGGCAGTATTGATGTGTTTACCCTAAATATGCTTGTCTATGCAATTCATATGTCCCATGTTGGAGGCAGTGTTTAGTGTTTATGTCTGATTTTAAATGATTTTAAAATTGTGAGTGTTTGCCACCCTTTATAAATAAATATTGTATTTTTTGCACACATCAAGGTCTATTCCATATTGATTATTTATTATTCATAAGTCTGGTGCCTCTTTGTGCCATATTGTGTGTGTTCAGTTGCTACTACACATGCTTTGACACCATCTGAACCAAATACGTTTATCTTAAGCCCGCTTTACACGCTGCAATATATCTTATGATGTGTCGGCGGGGTCACGTCGTAAGTGCCGCACATCCGGCATTGTAAGGTACATTGCAGCGTGTGACAGGTACGTGCGATTGCGATTGAACGGTAAAACGTTCATCGCATACACATCGTACCTTTCTCTAGAATTGCACGTCAGATTGTTCATCGTACCCGGCGTAGCACACATCGCAGTGTGTGACACCCCGGGAACGATGAACAGATCTTACCTGCATCCTGCAGCTCCCGGCTGACAATGCGGAAGGAAGGAGGTGGGCGGGATGTTTATGTCCCGCTCAGCTCCGCCCCTCCGTATCGATTGGCCAGCTGCCGCGTGACGTCGATGTGATGTCGAACGTCCCTCCCACTCCAGGAAGTGGACGTTCGCCGCCCACATCGAGGTCGTATGGAAGGTAAGTATGTGTGACAGGGGTTAATCTTATGTGCGGCACGTTCAACAAATTGAACGTGCCACACATACGATGGGGGCGTTGCAAATCGCATACGATTGCAACGTGTAAAGCAGGCTTTAGTCTCATCAAACCACAGGACATGGTTCCAGTAATCTATGTCCTTAGTGTGCTTGTCTTCGGCAAACTGTTTGAGGGCTTTAGAAAAGACTTCCTTCTGGGATGACAGGCATGCAGATCAATTTGATGCAGTGTGCGGCGTATGGTCTGAGCACTGACAGGCTAACCTCCCCACCCCTTTAACGTCTGCAGCAATGCTGGCAGCACTAGCATGTCTATTTTGAAGACACAAATGATAGGGATATGACGCTTAGCACTTGTTTTAGGTGACCATGGCAAGGCCTGTTCTGAGTGGAAACCTGTCTTGTTAAACCGCTGTATGTTTTTGGCCACCGTTCTTCAGCTCAGTTTCAGGGTACTTTGAATCTTCTTATAGCCTGGGCCATCTTTATGTAGAGCAGCAATTCTTTATTTCAGATCCTCAGAGAATTCTTTGCCATTCGGTGCCATGTTGAACTTCCAACAACCTGGTAACACTAGTGAGACACACGACACTGAGGAGAAAAAAATGACTAATTGGGCACAATCTGGCCATTTTCAGTTAGGGGTGTACTCACTTTTTTTTCTAGTGGTTTTGACATTAATGGCTGTGTGTTAAGTTATTTAGAGGGCATCAAATTTACACTGTTAAGCCTGCTTTACATGTTACGATTCTGCATACGATATTGTATGCGATCGTAACCACCCCCATCGTATGTGTGGCACGTTCAATTTTGTTGAATGTGCCGCACAAACAATTAACCCCACATGTACTTACCCGTCCATACGACCTCGATGTGGGCAGCGAACATCCACTTCCTGGAGTGGGAGGGACGTTCGGCGTTTCGCGGCAGCCGGCCAATAGAAGCGGAGGGGCGGAGTTGAGCGGGACGTAAACATCCCGCCCACCTCCTTCCTTCCGCATTGTTGGCCGGGAGCCGCAGGACGCAGGTAAGATCTGTTCATCGTTCCCGTGGTGTCACACAGTGCGATGTGTGCTACCCCGGGTACGATTAACAACCTGACGTTCAATTCATGAGGAATGAACGACGTGCGTGCGATGAATGTTTTACCGTTCATTCGCAATCACATGGAGCTGTTACACACTACAATGTACCTTACGATGCCGGATGTGCATCACTTACGTGACCCCGCCGACACATCGTAAGATATATCGTAGTGTGTAAAGTGGGCTTTATACAAGCTGGACACTGACTATTTTAACCCCTTCACGACCGGCCTATTTTTCGCTTTCCGGTTTTTTTTTTTCGCCATTCTCTTTCTGAGACGTAACTTTTTTATTTTTCAGTCAATATGGTCATGTGAGGGCTCATTTTTTGTGGAACGAGCTGTACTTTTACAGAAACCATAGCTTTTAACATATAGTGTACTGGAAAAAGGCAAAAAAAATCCAAATGCCGAAAAATTGCAAAAAAAAGTGCGATAGCACTATTGTTTTTGAGATATTTTATTCACTGTGTTCTCTGTATGGTAAAACTGATGTGTGGGTGTGATGCCTCAGGTCAGTGCGAGTTCGTAGACACCAAACATGTATAGGTTTACTTTTATATACGGGGTTAAAAAAAAATCGGATGTTTGTCTGAAAAAAGTGGCGCACGTTTTACGCCATATTCCGTGACCCGTAGTGTTCTCATTTTTTGGAATCTATGGCTCAGTGACGGCTTATTTTTTGTGACTCGAGCTGACGTTTTTAACGGTACCATTTTTGGGCAGATGCTACGTTTTGATCGCCTGTTATTGCATTTTGCGCAAAAGTTGTGGCGACAAAAAGTCATTATGGCGTTTGGAATTTTTTTGCCGCTACGCTGTTTACTGATCAGATTAATTGATTTTATATTTTGATAGATCGGGCGTTTCTGAACGCGGTGATACCAAATGTGTGTATATTTTTTATTTTTTTAACCCTTTAATTTTCAATGGGGCGAAAGGGGGGTGATTTGAACTTTTAGGTTTTTTTGGTTTTTTTTAATTTAAAACTTTTTTTTTACTTTACTAGTCCCCCTAGGGGGCTATAGCGATCAGCAATCCGATCGCTCTGCACTATCTGCTGATCACAGCTACACAGCTGTAAACTGCAGATACGTGCGCTTCCTGCTTCCCTGGCCTCCGTACAAAGCGAAAGTGAAAGTGGTTCATGTCTAGCACAGGAGTCATCACATGACCCTGTGCTACCATGACAACCACCGAAAGTCACGGTATCGGGCGGTAAGTAAAACTTTACCGCGATCGCGTTTATAATGGCGCTGTCACATATTGCCAGTGCCATTACAGGGGTTAAATGGCACGAGCAGATTCTGCTCGTGCCTAGCAGGCACACATTTCAGCTGTGAAAATCAGCTGAGATGTGCGCCGATCGCGGCATGCTGCTGCCGGCAGACCGCGGGCAGTAACGTTATGACCGCTAGGACGTAATTTTACTGCCCGCGGTCGTTAAGGGGTTAAATAAATTGCAAGTGCTGACCACTTGTTACCATCCACATTGGAGTTTTGACAAGACACAAGTCAGGTATATAAAATGTTTTTAACTTTAGTTGGTTAGGGACTGTCCTAGATGGGTACACCTTGACGAGGTGGGACAACTTCTTACCTTTTTGCAAAAATGTATATACTAAATACCCTGTTATTAAGCACTTGCAATTTATTTATTTATAGTCAGGGTATTTTTCATACAATTTTTCTCTTTGTTTTTTTTCTTGTCTTGAGGCTGCCATTCACATGCTTGTAATGTTGCATGTTTACTGAACATTTGTTACAGCTCAGCTTTTTTGGTGTTTTTTGTCTGCTTCCTTGCTTTAGTGCAAGGTGGGGGTGCAGCCCTCCTTATACTGAGACTGGGCAATCAATTTGCTTCCCAGTGCGCTGAGTATTTAGTTTGGGACCTAGCTGACCACTTGTTACCATTCACATTGGAGTTTTGATGACACAAGTCAGGTATATAAAATGTTTTTAACTTTAGTTGGTTAGGGACCGTCCCAGATGGGTACACCGTGACGAGGTGGGACAGCTTCTTACCTTTTTGCAAAAATGTATATACTAAGTACCTTGTTATTAAGCACTTGCAATTCATTTATTTATAGTCAGGGTATTTTTCATACAATTTTTCTTTGTTTTTTTTCTTATACAGTGGGACCTCGCTTAACGAGTAACCCACTTAACGAGAATTTCGCTTAACAAGCAAAGATTTCTGTAAATTTGTAACTCGGTTTACGAGCAAAATCCTCACCGCACAGTTCCAGTTCTGTACAGCCACCGCGCTCTGACCCACTCTTGCAGTCCACACAAACACACACATGCATGCACAAAACACACACAAACACGCATGCACGCACATACAGGATTATGCTCACCTTACCTTCCGTTCCATCGCCGGCGTCCTGGGTCTTGTAGTTCGGCGGTGCATCGCGACGAGGGAGAAATTCTTGCGGCGAACTACAAGACCCAGGAGGCCGGTGATGGAACGGAAGGTAAGGTGAGCATAATATGTGTACCTTCCGTTCCATCGCCGACCTCCTGGGTCCTATAGTTCGCCGCTCCAGGCTGTGTATCGGTAACCATCGTCGACGAGGCAGGAACTTCCGCTGTTAGACGCTACTCAAAGGCAGCGCGCTGACCAATCAGAGGCTCCTGCCTTTGACGTCAGCGCTCTGGGTGCGGAAGTTCCTCCCTCGTCGTCATGGTTACCCGATACACACCGTGCTAGAGAACAGCAAGTCCCAGCAGGCCGGCGATGGAACGGAAGGTAAGGTGAGCATATAATATGTGCATGTGAGTTTTGTGTGTGTTTGTGTGTGTGTGTTTGTGCATGTTTGTACGTGTGTGGAATGGCACAACAGGGGACCAGGATGGGACATTTAAGGCTATGTGCCCACGGGACTCTGTATCTGCGGATTTTTCTGCATCAAAATCCGCAGCTTTCCCCCGGAATCCGCACCTTTTCATAGGTGCGGATTTGACGCGGATTTTGTTGCGGATTTTGCGATTTTTTTTTTAAATTCAATTGAATAGGCAAAATCCGCACAAAAATCCGCAACAATAATTGACATGCTGCAGATTTTTCCGCACGAAAATCCGCACATTTCCGCTGCGGAAAAATCCGCAGCGTGGGCACAGCATTTCCCAAATGCCATAGAAATGGCTGGTTAGTAGCTGTGCTGCAGATTTCTGGAAAATCCGTGGCTTTTCCGCGAGAAATCCGCGGCAAAATCCGCGCATTTTCCGCATCGTGGGCACATAGCCTTACAAGTTGTGGAACGAATTGTCTGCATTGCAATGATTTCCTATGGGAAATCTTGCTTTGCTGAACAAGTAACTTGGTTAACAAGTACACTCCCAGAACGGATTGTTCTCGTTAACCATGATTCCACTGTATATACAATGTGTGGAGGCTCCTGCTGTATATAGGAGGCTATTTGGGGGCTCATCCTGTATATAAGTGCTATATGGGGGCTTATACTGTATATAGGAGGCTATGTGTGGTTTCATACTGTAATTAGGGGCTATGTGGGCGCTCATTCTGTATTTAGGGAGCTGTATGAAAGCTCATACTATATATAGGGGGAGTGTAGGCCTACTTAATTTTACTCAATATTAAGTGATACAATATTATAAATTAGTTATAATTATTACATTAATATTGAGCAGAGTCCAATTTCAGCCTTTTGGTTCAGCTCTCCCAAACAGTCGTATGGCCCCCAGGAAAATTAATTTTAAACCACTGCTCTATTATGTATAATGCTATGTTATGTATAGTGCTGTACATAAAGGGAAAAACGTTGCACAGCATGCTACAAGCATCACTATCTCTCTCATTTTAGGTTTGTATATGTGTACCTGTGAGTTAATCCTCTATCAAGGAGATCATATGACGTCACACGATACATCGGGGCTAGGGGGCCATGCCTTCTAAATTGTCCGTGGCCCTGGCTACACTTAATCCACTCCTGCCCATAATGACCACAGGCTTTCCTGATCAGAACTAAAGAGAGGCCTGTGCAGTATATGCAGAAGATTTGTGTCTGGAAAATCCGCTATATATCCATTTAGCAGTGTTGTAAATTAGATTTCATGGAATCTCACTGGGAAGAAAATCTACAGTGTGGACTGGCACCACAGATTTGTAATCCACAGCTGATTGAAACGCGGTATATGGAGACAGGACCGGAGCCCCTAAGGTGGCTTTAAGACTAGTGAGCCTGCGCTGTCCCTTGACTCAAAGGTAGGTTTGATGGTGACCAGATTCAAGCCTCCAGCGTGACCCTAACTATTGTCTGAACACTGATCTTACTCCCCCTCTCCAACACCCTTGGGGGTGCGCCAGAAAACACAAAAAACAACACGGACAAGGGAGAATGGAAACTCGTACACACAGCACTCAAAACACACAGAAGAGACAATGTGTGAACTGAGTGGTTACGCAAAAGGGGAGGAAGAAACGCACAACAGGGGAACGCTCACACCACTCAGAAGCGCAACGCGGATCCCCATATACCAGAAAGACACCAAGACCGGGATCACTGGAGTAAAAACTGAAGCTATCATCAGTACAGGAAGGAAGCCGTGCCTCAAATAAGGAGACAGCTGCACTTGGCAATCAGCAACCTGAGCACTGAGGTCCTGCTCACCAATCTACAGGAATTTACTCCTACAGAGCTGAAGACCAGTAAACCTGAAACAGCCGACATCTGGCTTTGGCTGAACAATCCAGAAGGCTCAGGTTACTTGTCACACTCAGTATTGTGAACAGAGTCTGATGACACTGTGTCAGCAGGTGTGTGCAGAGCCGAACATCGCATGACACTGATCACCAATTTTTGCTGCAGATGTTTTTATGAAGGGACAATCACTGAAAAACCAAGGTGAAAAATTTCATTTTTAACTTCAGCTTTAGACCCTAACGGTAAAACACATATTTACTCAGAACGCTGGTTACCTCTAATCACCATCTGAACTCCTTCTGGATGGGCAAACCATTGAATAAATGGGTTATTTCCATCATTATTAACTTTCCAAAAAACATGCATAGTGGTGTGGGGGCTGTCTGTTGGGACCCCCACTTATCTCAAAAATAGAGCACTATAATGCCCCTCTGGAATACAGAATTGGATGCAAGCTTGCCACCACTCCATGTCTTTTGAAGTGCTGGTGATAGCGTACAGCGTAGAGTCTTATAGAGAATGACTGACTACCGTGAACCAATGCACTAAAATAGGGCATTGAAGAGCTCTGCTCTCGGGATTAGTGAGGGTCCTAATGGTCGAACCCCCAGTGGTCCGCAAATTGACATCTATCCTTTTAATAATGGAAATAATCTTTTAAGAAGAGTCTGATACCAAAAGTATAAAAGTGAGGAGCAGCTTCTATATCTTCTCTCCCACTCAGTAGGGGCTTTGCAAGCAGTTTTGCAGTTTGAACTGTGAAAATTAGGAGTGGACACGTGAATGTCCCCTTCATAGTGCAGCACTGTTTATCTTCTGTTGATCTGTCAAAATCTGTCCCACAGCTATAACTAGATGAGTGGAGGTAGATGGAGCACCATGCAAGAGTGAAATTCTAAGGCCGCTTTCACATTTGCGTCGTTTTACAGTGGAAGTGCGACACCATATGGACACATGCGGTTGTGTATGAAGAACACAACCGCATGGTGTCGCGCTTCCACTCTAAATATATGAACTGTACTGCATCTGTGCTAGATTCGGTTTCTGTCAGAACGACGCAAATGTGAAACCGGCCTAAGTAGGCATGCAATATGTGATCCTTAACTAGGTATAGAGGAGTTGAATATTAAGAGAATGATCAAACGGAATAACGCCCAAAGAAAAATGCACATTTTTTTCCTAAAATACTAAACAATAGTCTCCAGGTTTTTTTTTGAAGGCGACATTTAAGGAGGTTGTCCACTACTCAGCATTAGTAGCCACATTGATGTAAAACTCCTAAAGAAGGCACTTCTCAAATAGCTTGTGTAGTCAATAGTGCCTCTGAATGGTACTATTGCGGACCGCTCATCCCCATCACATGACCCCCAGGCTCCATGATCTCTGAGATCCGTTGATGTCAGGTCAACTGGAAGTTGACCCGACATCACCAAGGCCGGCCTCAGTCTCCCTGAGTGACTGAGCTGTGGGCGGAGTTTCACCGCTCGTCACAGCCCAGCATCGCTTCCATTTGCAGCGCTCTACAAAGGAAAGAGTGCGCGAGCGAGATGCCGGATTGTGACAAGCAGTGAAACTCTGCCCACAGCCCAGTCACTCAGGGAGACTGAGGCCGGCCTTGGTGATGTCGGGTCAACTGGAAGTTGACGTGACATCACTGGATCTCAGAAGTCACGGAGCCCGGGTGTCACATGATGGGGATGAGAGGATGGCAATAGCACCGCTCAGAGGCACAATTGACTACACAAGGTATTTGAGAAAAGCCTTCTTTATGAGCTTTACATCGATGTGGCCACTAATGCTGAGTAGTGGACTACCCTTTTAAGGCCAAGTTCACAAGAACATGTAAGTTTTCAGGCCAATACTGTCCTCACTGGTCCTTGTGCATCTCCATGTGCTGTCCAAATTGTAAAGGAGGATAGTTTCAAGACCATGCATAAGGTCACACATCATTAAACCAATGTAGATTTTTTGGCAAACTGTTTCAATGTGAACTGTCTACGAGTAATCTCTATCTCTGTGTGTATCTCTGTGATATCAGCAATATTGGTATCCACAAACTCTTCACTGCAAATAATCATCATGAATGGACTCATTTCTGCAAACTAGGGTAGCAGGGATAATACTAGTTATATAAAATACCAATTATTTAAATTATCTTTTGCGTGTGAGAAAAAAATGGAAAAAGTTGTCAAGTTGTTAAAAAAACAACATTCTGATGTAAAAGTCAGCTGATTAAAAGGCGAGAGACACAACCACTGTGCTTGTCATAGCTGGGGTGCCAGCAGTCACATCCTCGGTAATAGAACAGCAATTATAGCAAATCATTTTATAAACAAAATTCAAAACAAACATTCTCCATTCAAAAGAATACTTTCTTCTAGTAACAGAGCTTAGCAAAACAGTTAACAAAAAAATATAGATGAACATAATTCTATGAGTACAAAAGCAATGAATAGTATAAAGGATAGGGAAAGGCCAACATTATCTATGGTGACTTTCAAGATGACTTGCAAGATGTCCTCTTTCCATAAAACACTCCCCACACTCCAAACAGGAATATGGCTTCTCTCCTGTATGACGTTTCTGATGCAGAATCAGGTATCTTTTACTGGTAAAACGTATACCACAGTCCCAACAACTGTGTGTTTTTTCTGCTTCCATCTGATGTCCGTCACCTTGTGATTTAGTATATGCTTCTCTTAAGTGACATTCCTGGTGACTTAAAAATTGCATGCTATTTGCAAAAATGTCCCCACATTCACTGCAAGAATAAAGATCCCGCTTTGATTGGCGTCTATTAGGTCTGTTTTTTTCTGTGTGAATCTTTTGATGTTTGGTAAGAACGGAGTTACATGTAAAACTCTTTCCACATTCTGTACACGAGAACGGCTTCTCTCCCGTGTGGATTCTCTGGTGAACGACAAGATATGCATTAGTGGTAAAATATTTTCCACAATCAGGACAACAATGTCGTTTCTCTCCTGTGTGAGTTCTCTGATGTTTGATGAGAACAGAATTACAGATAAAGCTCTTCCCACATTCGGAACAATGATACGGCCTTTCCCCGGTATGGGTTCTCCGATGGATCACAAGGTCTGATGTTGTGATGAAACCTTTCCCACACTCTGAACATGAATGTGGTTTTTCCCCAGTATGAATCCTTTTATGTCTGACCAAATGTGAACTCCTCATAAACCGTTTACCACATTCAGGACAAGAGTATGGCTTTTCTCCTGTATGACTTCTTTGATGGCTTATGAGGTGGGAATTCCGATTGAAGCTTTTGCCACATTCTGAACAGAAGAAAAGTTTCTCTGCTGGCTTATTTTTACGGTAATATGTGATGTACTCCCCTGTAGATGATATATGACGTACGATATTGACATTAGAGGATAGAGCACTAATATTTTGTACACGAGAAGCTGGTTTCCTCTTTATTTTAGGTGATGGATCTTTTTTTGGATGATCTCCTGGTGTGATGTCAATATTTGTGGCTTTAATCTTTTCTTTATTACAGGACACCGATTGTTCCTTAATTTGTGTAGTAGTATAAGTAAGATCAGAAGGAGGTTTCACCATAGAGAGATCTTCTCCAGTGCATGATAGCGATTCCTCCTTTATATGAGGTAGTGGATCTGGTGGTGTATAATGTGCATGGGTATAAGAGTCAACATTTGTGAGAGTAAAGTTCCTATTAATAGTAGGGTTAATGACTTTTGCTTCTTCACACAAATGTGGTGCCTCAGGAACATTCTCCAAATAACTAATCGCGTCAGATTTATATGAAGAACAGTTTGCAGACGAGATAATATTGGAGTTACTGTGAACACTAATAGAATCCACTGAAGAATTTATATTGTAAGATCCTACAGATAAATTTGAGGTTTGAGTTCCATCTGCAAGAAACAATTCAAGTCATTAAGACACTGGATCCACCTATAAGACATATGTATCTGTTATGACTATTACATATTAAAGGGAATCTGTTAGCAGGTTTTTGCTATTAATCTGAGAGCAGCATAATAGAGGGCAATAGAGCTTGATTCAAAGGATGTGTTAATTATTAGACTATGTGCTGTAGTTTCAATACATCAGTAATGGCGAGAAGTAGGGGTTAGTGAAGTGCTACCACCGCAGAATCAAATCGTTGATTGGAAAGAATGAGTTTCAGAGAGCTCTGTCTCCTTCAGCAGGACAGGACCAGTCAACATTACTGTAATTATTTCCAATCAACCATTTGATTCCTCGGCGGCAGTGTGGCATTAACCCTCTCTTCTCACCATTATTGATGTGATCTCCAGCTGTGGCAGCTGTCAGTGTTTGTGCCTGTTAAAGGGGTTGTGATTCTAACAACTGAACAAGGTAAGCTTTATTGCTTTTTTTTCTCCCTGGTATCTACCAGGTAAGACCCTAATTCCACTCTCTTCCCTAGTTTATCAATCTGTAGTTTCAATATAATCAGTATTTTATCAGCAGGAGATTATCATTACAGGACTAGGCCTCACACATGGCTGACCAACAAATCTGTGTAACCCCACCCCCACCCCTGATTGGCAGCTTGTTGACAAAGCACAGTGTATACAGGAAGCTGCCAACCAGGGGGTGGTAGGGTTATACACAGTTCAGTATTCGGAGCACTGCTCCATCCTCAACAGAAAAAACAAGGATTCTATCAAAACTACACCAAGCAGTCCAGTAAGTGACAATATGTTGGTCTCATATTACATGAACAAAATGAGCAAATAACTTGTTGTAAGTAAATAAATAGCAATAGTAAATGTAACTAACTTAGGGTGCTTAGTTAACACTATTTTGATCAAAACAGGCCTGGGTCCAGCTCTACAAACATCTCTATTATACTGTTGACACAGAGATGATTAATATTATAGATAGGACCATACTGATCGGGTAGACCTGGTCGCACTGGGATAGCTTTTACCCTCTTTTGATCTGTGTGTTAACTAAGTCTTAACTAAGTCCCCTATGTTATTTACATGTAACATTTAAGAGCCATCCCACCATGACAAGATGTACCCCAATCAGGACGGTCCTATCATCTAGTAATAAAACTTCATCTTGCTCATCTTGTGTTAACTGACCTCAATGTAGATGGGAGCAGTGTAGGACCGAGGCCCGGTTGTTTGGACATTATATATATATATATATATATATATATATATATATATATATATATATATATATATATATATATATATTACATATATATATATATATAACTATAAACATATATATATAACTATATGCCTAGTTCAAAGATAGGGGGCCACGCTGCTGTTTGTACAGAGTACAAGAAACAAGCTTGAGCGTGAGCCAGCATACATGCATCACATAGGAGCTCTGTCCATCTACACTGAGGTTATCTGACACAAGATGAGGCTTTGATGATAGGCCCGTCCCAATTGGGGTACATGGCACATAGCGTATAAACGCAGCCTTAACCCCTTCACCCCCGGCCACTAAAACACCCTAATGACCGGGCCATTTCTTGCAATTCTGACGTGTCACTTTGACAGGTTATAACTCTGGAACGCTTCAACGGATCCTGGCGATTCTGAGATTGTTTTTTCGTGACATATTGTACTTCATGTCAGTGGTAAATATAGGCCGATATTTTTTGTGTTTATTTGTGAAAATTTAGGAAATTTTGCGAACATTTTGAAAATTTCGCAATTTTCAAACTTTGAAAATTTATGCCCATAAATCTGAGAGATATGTCACACAAAATAGTTACTAAATAAAATTTCCCTCATGTCTACTTTACATCAGCGCAATTTTCGAAACAAAATTTTTTTTCGTTAGGAAGTTAGAAGGGGTCAAAGTTCATCAGCAATTTCTCATTTTTCCAACAAAATTTACAAAATAATTTTTTTTAGGGACCACATCACATTTGAAGTGACTTTGAGAGACCTAGGTGACAGAAAATACCCAAAAGTGACCCCATTCTAAAAACTGCACCCCTCACACTGCTCAAAACCACATCCAAGAAGTTTATTAACCCTTTAGGTGCTTCACAGGAACCAAAGCAATGTGGAAGGAAAAAATGAAAATTTTACTTTTTAACACAAAAATGTTACTTTAGCCATATAATTTTCATTTTCACAAGGGAGAAAAGAGAAAGTGCACAATACAATTTATTGTGCATTTTCTCCTGAGTACGCTGATACCCCATATGTGGTAAAAATCAATTGTTTAGGTGCACGGCAGAACTCGGAAGGGAAGGAGCACCATTTGAATTTTTGAACGCAAAATTAGCTGGACTCATTAGCGGACGCCATGTCAGGTTTAAAGACCCCCTGAGGTGCCTAAACAATGGAGCTCCCCCACAAGTGACCCCATTTTGGAAACCAGAGCCCTCAAATAATTTTTCTAGATATTTGGTGAGCACTTTGAACCCCTGGGGGCTTCACAGAAGTTTATAATGTTGAGCCGTGAAAAGAAAAAAAACATTTTTTTCACCACAAACCTGTTACTTGAACCAGGTAGCTTTTTTTTCACAAGGGTATCAGGAAAAAAATGCACCATGAAATTTATAGTGCATTTTTTCCTGAGTACGCAGATACCTCACATATGGTGGAAAGTAATTGTTTGGGCGCATGGCGGGGCTCAGAAGAGAAGGAGCACCATTTGACAGCAAAATTGGTTGGAATCATTAGCGGACGCCATGTCACGTTTGGAGACCCCCTATAGTGCCTAAACAGTTGAGCTCCCCCACAAGTGACCCCATTTTGGAACTAGACCCCTCAAGGAATTTATCTAGATGTTTGGTGAGCCCCTTGTACCCCCAGGGGCTCTACAGAAGTTGATAACGTTGAACCGTGAAAATTATTATTTTTTTTTTACCACAAATTTTTTGCATCAATCAGGTACCTTTTTTTTTTTTACAACGGTATCAGGAAAAAATGCACCATAAAACGTATTATTAAATTTTTCCTGAGTACGCAGATACCTCATATGTGGTGGAAATCAAGTGTTTCGGCGCATGGCGGGGCTCAGAAGAGAAGGAACGCCATTTGACTTTTCAAATGCACAGACGCAGTGCACTGATCGGCCGCTGCAGGACACACGGTCGGATGAAATACAAAAAGCGTCGGGGATACAGAAAAAAAAACAGTCATGCCAAAAATTGAGCAGGGATGCCGATCCGTTATGTGCATCCCTGATCAGCGCTTGGCGGGACGCACGGACGGATGCGATACAAAAAGCGTCGGGGATACAGAAAAAAAAAAAAGTACCGCCGAAAACGGACCACGGATGCAGCTACGTTATCTGCATCCCTGATCAGGGAAAGGTATTCTCACAGTACCCAGAGGATTAGCAGGAGGATCACTGACCAGAAGAACTGCAGGAGGAACAGAAGGCAAGCGAGATGGACAGCTTTACAGGAGCAGCAGGCAGGACGTTGGACAGCTCTGCAGAATACCCAGGAAGGACCCAGCGATGGAGGCAGATGTGATCGGGCCAGTGAAGACCTCGGACGACCCGGTGAAGACAGGTAAGAGGACGTTGGGGGGGAGAGCAGAGGGGGAGTGGGGAGAGCAGAGGGGGAGTGGGGAGAGCAGAGGGGGAGTGGGGAGAGCAGAGGGGGAGTGGGGAGAGCAGAGGGGGGTGGGGAGAGCAGTGGGGGAGTGGGATACCGGAGAAGGAGCTGCAGAAGCAGAATAGAGATCACGGGGGAGGAAGGCAGATCACGGGGGGAGCAGATCAGGATGTCGGGGGGAAGATCGGGGCGTGGGGGGGCAGATCGCAGGGGGGCAGGGGCCATCACGGGAGCGCGCAGGGGGCGTCACGGGAACGTGCACGGGCTGCAAGGTGAGCACAGTACTCACGTGGAGCAGGAGCAGTGACATCAGCGGCGGCAGCAGCAGTGGTGGCGTTGTACCACAAGTACCAGCCAGTACACACTGCAGACATGTTGGGGGAGGCTCCCCAGACCAGCACAGGCCAGGGGAGGGCGGCCACCTGCAGATCAGACCGCCCCACTGCACACTGATTGGAGCGATTGCGCGTCATAGCACGATCGCTCCAATCAGTGCTGCAGGGGCTGGGGCCGACATGTTTGAGGTCCACCTATGATATGCTGCAGCTGCTACAATAGATCATAGCCGGATCTCACAGTATCGCACTAATTCAGGCATTTTTTTTGCCGAAATTAGTGCGAACGATGTGGTTGGTGGTTCAGATTTGAACAGCCAATCACATCAATCGTCGATGAGGGGTGGCGATGCCACCCCCCCTGGGGTCAAACAAAGGTCCCTTGCTGTAAGAAACAGCAGGGGACATCATTTGAAAGCTGTTGCTATGGCCACGGCAATCAAATGAACTTTAGGCAGTAAAGTTACGTCCCTGGTCGTTAAGTCACGTTAAAATAGGACGTAACTTTACTGCCCGCGGTCGTGAAGGGGTTAAAGGAAACATGTTTTTATTATTTGTATTTCTGGTGAAAAGTTTGTTTATAATGTTTAGAATTAAATGGTGTAATTTTCTTCTAGAACTTTTTAAGTCAGCCACTAGGGGCTGCCATTCTTATTTGCTGGTGTGTCAGAGCACACCCCAAAAGGGGAGGACAGGAGTGATGTCCTACACAAGGTTTTCATGATATATGTCACAGCTGCTGACCCTAGTGTTCAAAAGTTGAAAATATCAAAACTTTTCTAATAGTTTTTCATATTTTCCACCTTTAAAGGGAACCAAACATCAGGATTTTCGTGTATAAGCTGCAGCCAGTGCAGTACTGGCACTATCATGCACAGTGTGTACATACCATTAGGGTGCAGCTCGGGTGTTTAGTCAGTGAAATCCAACTTTATAAAGTTTGAAATTTCGTGCACTTTTTGATTGACGTGTGCACCTCTCTGTTAATGTACGGGCGGGTTATACAAGAGTTCCCCGCCCCCCCACCAGCCTGTTCCTCCCTCTCTCCTAATGTCCGGGCGAGTTATGCATGTGTTCCCCACCCCCCCGCGCCGCCTGTTCCTCCCTCCCTCCCTCTGGCTGTATGTAAATTTCTAATCTTCAGAAACATGGCGCCGGAGTGGGCCTCTGCGTATAGCGCTTATCTCCGGCGCCATGTTTCTGGAGCCCGCATCACACAGCTTGGTGTCTAAGAGGGCGGCGCATGCGCCCTCGCTCCTTCAGATCCCGTTGTGACCGCGAGAGCGAGCGCGATCACAACAGGACTGCAGAACAGCTGATCGGAGGACGCGATCAGCTGTAGCTACGATGACGTGCCGCCTCAGGACACCGGGCCAGGACAGCAGCCTGCCAGCGACATCGGGGGTCAGGTGAGGTAAGCTCACCATGGACTCACATGACCCCGTGACGGCAGTGCTGCGAGACCCGGTCACGGTAGTGATATCGGGCGGCACTGTCTTCACGGGGTCAGGTGAATGAAATTACTAGCATCTGTGAGGACATTGCCCCAGCAGTCACACACACATTATACACACACTGCTGTGTGTGCGCCCCTGCGTTGACCTTCTGAATTCCAGGTCACTGTAGGAAGGCACTCACAGGTGTGTGTGTGTGTGTGTGTATATAATGTGTGTGCGTATAATGTGCATAATGTGCGTGCGTATAATGTGTGTGCGCGCGCGCGCATAATGTGTGTGTGCGTGCGCGCGCGCGTATAATGTGTGTATGTGTGCGTGTGCGTATGTGTGTGTGTGCGCGCGTGCGTGTGTGTGTATAATGTGTGTGTGCGTGTGTATAATGTGTGTGTGTATAATGTGTGTGCGCGCGTGTGTGTGTGTATAATGTGTGCGCGCGCGCGTGCGTGTGTATAATTGTGTGTGCGCGCACGTGTGTGTACAATGTGTGTGTGTGCACGTGTGTATAATGTGTGTGTGCGCGTGTGTGTATAATGGTATAATGTGTGTGTGCGCGCGTGTGTATAGTGTGTGTGTGTGTATAGTGTGTGTGTGTGTGTATAGTGTGTATATGTGTGTATAGTGTGTATGTGTGTGTATGTGTGCGCGTGTATAATGTGCGTGCGTATAATGTGCGTGCGTATAATGTGCGTGTGTGTGTGCGTGTGTATAATGTGTATGTGTATAATGTGTGTGCGCGCGCGCGTGTGTGTATAATGTGTATGTGTGTGTGTATAGTGTGTGTGTAGTGTGTGTGTATAATGTGTGCGCGCGTGTGTATCATGTGTATGTGTGTGTATAGTGTGTGTGTATAGTGTGTGTATAGTGTGTGTGTGCACGTGTATAGTTGTGATACCAATGTGATATGACTGAAGTTTGAATGACTATTAGATAGGGATCATAATCATAAAAGATAGGAGTGATCCCAGATATTATTTGACCTATCAATAATTCAGTATCAAAGAGATGTCCTTTGGAGGGCCAATATGATGACCAAAGAATACATGTCTTGAAGCAGTTTTCAAGATAAAGGAAGTAACATTCACAGTTCCACTTGCCGGAAACTTGTGGTTAGCTTAAAGACAGGTTTAAGGAAGCTTGCATATGAAATTTACGGCTCATTGCAATATTTCACTAACACAATGGTCAACTGTGGTCGGCCAGTTGACCACTGGCTAAATGTGCAGGAAATGTGCAGGAAGCTACTGGTGCCCACAGCAGCTTGTGGTCAAGTTACATGAACATGACTCAGCTGTCATATGCTGGTGACCATGTAAACCCAACCTACAATATTTTCCTATAAAAAATACACCGAACTCGCTTAATGTTAGGGGATACCTTCCAGGACATTGAAGTGTACGTACGCACTGTTCCTGTGATGCAAGATGCCATGATGTTGATTCCTTATCATTAATTCGAGTTCCCTCCGATGTGAAAGGATTGCTACAACATAACGGTAATGTTGATGCATATTTCTGTTATTGTATAAGTTTCTATGACTATAGTTCTTATGCCTATGTACCATTGACTATATATATTCATGTGCTATTAAAATAAATAGTATCTTGCTATAAAGAATATTAGTATTCGTGCCTGATTAGGATATCAGTGAGCGCTTCGTAAGTACGGGCTTTCAGCCCCCTTTTTAGTAGAATTTAGCAAGACAATAGTGTGTGTATATAGTGTGTTTAGTGTGTGTGTATAGTGTGTGTGTGTGTGTGTGAATAGTGTGTGTGTATAGTGTGTATAGTGTGTGTGTGTGTATAGTGTGTGTGTGTATAGTGTGTGTGTGCACGTGTATAGTGTGTGTATATAGTGTGTGTGTGTATAGTGTGTGTGTGTGTATAGTGTGTGTGTGTGTATAGTGTGTGTGTGTGTGTGTGTGTGTGTATAGTGTGTGTGTGTGTATAGTGTGAGTGTGTGTGTATAGTGTGTGTGTGTATAGTGTGTGTGTGTGTGTATATATAGTGTGTGTGTATATTGTGTGTATAGTGTGTGTGTATAGTGTGTGTGTATAGTGTGTGTATAGTGTGTGTGCGCACGTGTATAGTGTGTGTGTGTGTATATATGTGTGTAGTGTGTGTATATATAGTGTGTGTGTGTGTATATAGTGTGTGTATATAGTGTGTGTGTATAGTGTGTGTGTGTATAGTGTGTGTGTATATAGTGTGTATAGTGTGTGTATAGTGTGTGTATATAGTGTGTATAGTGTGTGTATAGAGTGTGTGTATAGTGTGTGTGTGTATATAGTGTGTGTATATAGTGTGTTTAGTGTGTGTGTATACTGTGTGTGTATAGTGTGTGTGTGTATAGTGTGTGTGTGTGTGTGTATAGTGTGTGTGTATAGTGTGTGTGTACAGTGTGTGTGTATAGTGTGTGTGTGTAGTGTGTGTGTATAGTGTGTGTGTGTATAGTGTGTGTGTATAGTGTGTGTGTATAGTGTGTGTGTATTGTGTGTGTATATTGTGTGTGTATTGTGTGTGTATATAGTGTGTGTATAGTGTGTGTGTGTATAGTGTGTCTGTATAGTGTGTGTGTGTGTATAGTGTGTGTGTATAGTGTGTGTGTATAGTGTGAGTGTGTGTATAGTGTGTGTGTGTATATAGTGTGTGTGTGTATTGTGTGTGTGTATTGTGTGTGTATATAGTGTGTGTGTGTATATAGTGTGTTTATAGTATTTGTATAGTGTGTGTGTGTGTGTGTGTGTATAGTGTGTGTATAGTGTGTGTGTGTGTGTATAGTGTGTGTGTATAGTGTGTGTGTATAGTGTGTGTGTGTATAGTGTGTGTGTATGTATAGTGTGTGTGTATAGTGTGTGTATATTGTGTGTGTGTATTGTGTGTGTATTGTGTGTGTATATAGTGTGTGTGTGTATATAGTGTGTGTGTATAGTGTGTGTATTGTGTGTGTATATAGTGTGTGTATAGTGTGTGTGTATAGTGTGTGTATAGTGTGTGTATAGTGTGTGTGTGTGTATATAGTTTGTGTATAGTGTGTGTGTATAGTGTGTGTGTATAGTGTGTGTGTGTATATAGTGTGTGTATAGTGTGTGTGTGTGTGTGTATATATTGTGTGTGTGTATATTGTGTGTGTATAGTGTGTGCGTGTGTATAGTGTGTGTGTGTATAGTGTGTGTGTATAGTGTGTGTATAGTGTGTGTATAATGTGTATAGTGTGTGTGTGTGTGTATAGTGTGTGTATAGTGTGTGTGTGTGTATAGTGTGTGTATAATGTGTATAGTGTGTGTGTATAGTGTGTGTATAATGTGTATAGTGTGTGTATAATGTGTATAGTGTGTGTATAATGTGTATAGTGTGTGTGTGTGTGTGCGCGCCTCTCTGCTGGGGCAATGACGTCACAGGTGGAAGTGAGAGGCTGCTCTCACAATCAATGGGGGACTTTTAGTTCCGCATTGAACGTACCAGGGATTATGGGATCAACCCCAGATTTGGATTTCGGCGGACCTGGATTATGGATGTCACAGGGAATTAAATTTGAAAAGATGGCGTCTATTGTGTTCTAATTTCTATTTTTATGTCTTTTCAGGGTCAACTTTGGAGAACGTCGGGGGACATCTAAATGGATTACGGCGGACCTTTAGCATTTTAATAATTTTGTTAATAAATTGGTCAACGAGGGATGGCGTCGGGGGGTTTTTTGTTCTAATAAAAAGTATTACTTTCAAATAAAGGAATTCGTAATGGGGGTGTTTACTAGATACCCACCCATTACTAATACCAGGACTTGATGTCAGCTGGCAATTCACAGCTGTTATCAACCCCATATATTACCCCGTTTGCCACCGCACCAGGGCAACGGGATGAGTTGGGGCGAAGCGCCAGTATTGGCACGTCTAATGGATGCGCCACTTCTGGGGCGGCTGCGGCCTGCTATTTTTAGGCTGGGGAGTGTCCAATAACAGTGGACCTCCCTAGTCTGAGAATATCAGACCCCAGCTGTCCGCTTTACCTTGGCGTGTATAGTGTGTGTGTGTGTATAGTGTGTGTGTGTGTGTGTATAGTGTGTGTGTGTGTGTGTATATAGTGTGTGTGTGTATAGTGTGTGTGCGCACGTGTATAGTGTGTGTGTATAGTGTGTGTGTGTATAGTGTGTGTGTATAGTGTGTGTGTGTGTATATAGTGTGTGTATAGTGTGTGTGTATAGTGTGAGTGTGTGTGTGTGTGTATAGTGTGTGTGTGTGTGTGTGTATAGTGTGTGTGTGTGTGTATTGTGTGTGTGTATTGTGTGTGTATATAGTGTGTGTGTGTATATAGTGTGTTTATAGTGTGTGTATAGTGTGTGTGTGTGTGTGTGTATAGTGTGTGTGTGTGTATAGTGTGTGTGTATAGTGTGTGTATAGTGTGTGTATATTGTGTGTGTGTATTGTGTGTGTATTGTGTGTGTATATAGTGTGTGTGTGTATATAGTGTGTGTGTGTATAGTGTGTGTATTGTGTGTGTATATTGTGTGTGTGTATAGTGTGTGTGTGTGTGTGTATAGTGTGTGTGTGTATAGTGTGTGTGTGTGTGCATATAGTGTGTATAGTGTGTGTGTATAGTGTGTGTGTGTGTAGTGTGTGTGTATAGTGTGTGTGTATATAGTGTGTGTGTATATTGTGTGTGTGTATATTGTGTGTGTGTATATTGTGTGTGTGTATATTGTGTGTGTATAGTGTGTGTATAGTGTGTGTGTGTGTGTGTGTATAGTGTGTGTGTGTGTATAGTGTGTGTGTGTATAGTGTGTGTATAATGTGTATAGTGTGTGTATAGTGTGTGTGTGTGTATAGTGTGTGTATAATGTGTATAGTGTGTGTGTATAGTGTGTGTATAATGTGTATAGTGTGTGTGTGTGTGTGTGTGTGTGCGCGCCTCTCTGCTGGGGCAATGACGTCACAGGTGGAAGTGAGAGGCTGCTCTCAAAATCAATGGGGGACTTTTAGTTCCGCATTGAACGTACCAGGGATTATGGGATCAACCCCAGATTTGGATTTCGGCGGACCTGGATTATGGATGTCACAGGGAATTAAATTTGAAAAGATGGCGTCTATTGTGTTCTAATTTCTATTTTTATGTCTTTTCAGGGTCAACTTTGGAGAACGTCGGGGGACATCTAAATGGATTACGGCGGACCTTTAGCATTTTAATAATTTTGTTAATAAATTGGTCAACGAGGGATGGCGTCGGGGGGTTTTTTGTTCTAATAAAAAGTATTACTTTCAAATAAAGGAATTCGTAATGGGGGTGTTTACTAGATACCCACCCATTACTAATACCAGGACTTGATGTCAGCTGGCAATTCACAGCTGTTATCAACCCCATATATTACCCCGTTTGCCACCGCACCAGGGCAACGGGATGAGTTGGGGCGAAGCGCCAGTATTGGCACGTCTAATGGATGCGCCACTTCTGGGGCGGCTGCGGCCTGCTATTTTTAGGCTGGGGAGTGTCCAATAACAGTGGACCTCCCTAGTCTGAGAATATCAGACCCCAGCTGTCCGCTTTACCTTGGCGTGTATAGTGTGTGTGTGTGTGTATAGTGTGTGTGTGTGTGTGTGTGTGTATAGTGTGTGTGTGTGTGTATATAGTGTGTGTGTATAGTGTGTGTGCGCACGTGTATAGTGTGTGTGTATAGTGTGTGTGTGTATAGTGTGTGTGTGTATAGTGTGTGTGTGTGTGTGTGTATAGTGTGTGTGTGTATAGTGTGTGTGTATAGTGTGAGTGTGTGTGTGTGTATAGTGTGTGTGTGTGTGTATATATAGTGTGTGTGTGTGTGTATGTATTGTGTGTGTATATAGTGTGTGTGTGTGTATATAGTGTGTTTATAGTGTGTGTATAGTGTGTGTGTGTGTGTATAGTGTGTGTGTATAGTGTGTGTATAGTGTGTGTATATTGTGTGTGTGTATTGTGTGTGTATTGTGTGTGTGTGTGTGTGTGTGTATAGTGTGTGTATTGTGTGTGTATATAGTGTGTGTGTGTATAGTGTGTGTGTGTGTGTATAGTGTGTGTGTGTATAGTGTGTGTGTGTGTGTGCATATAGTGTGTATAGTGTGTGTGTATAGTGTGTGTGTGTGTGTGTAGTGTGTGTGTGTGTATAGTGTGTGTGTATATAGTGTGTGTGTGTATAGTGTGTGTATAGTGTGTGTATAGTGTGTGTATAGTGTGTGTATAGTGTGTGTATAGTGTGTGTATAGTGTGTGTATAGTGTGTGTGTGTATAGTGTGTGTGTGTGTATAGTGTGTGTGTGTATAGTGTGTGTATAATGTGTATAGTGTGTGTATAGTGTGTGTGTGTGTATAGTGTGTGTATAATGTGTATAGTGTGTGTGTATAGTGTGTGTATAATGTGTATAGTGTGTGTGTGTGTGTGTGCGCGCGCGCCTCTCTGCTGGGGCAATGACGTCACAGGTGGAAGTGAGAGGCTGCTCTCAAAATCAATGGGGGACTTTTAGTTCCGCATTGAACGTACCAGGGATTATGGGATCAACCCCAGATTTGGATTTCGGCGGACCTGGATTATGGATGTCACAGGGAATTAAATTTGAAAAGATGGCGTCTATTGTGTTCTAATTTCTATTTTTATGTCTTTTCAGGGTCAACTTTGGAGAACGTCGGGGGACATCTAAATGGATTACGGCGGACCTTTAGCATTTTAATAATTTTGTTAATAAATTGGTCAACGAGGGATGGCGTCGGGGGGGTTTTCTAGAAATCACTTTTCTAGTGCGCACATAGCCTAAAGATCTTACTTTTACTTTTTTTTTTTTTGAATGGTTGCACAGGCCACCTTCCAACATACATATCGATGAAAAATTCATTGTACAACCGCAAGTAGCAGCAGCATAGGTGGCGAGGACGCGGCAGGCAGCGGGGATAGGTAAGCTCTATGAATCCTCCTCCTCATTCTCCTCCTCATAATCCTCCTCCTCATAATCCTCCTCCTCATAATCCTCCTCCTCCTCATAATCATGATGGAGGAGGAGGATAATGAGGAGGAGGAGGAGGATAATGATGATGGAGAAGGAGGATAATGATGATGGAGGAGGAGGATAATGATGATGGAGGAGGAGGAGGATAATGATGATGGAGGATAATGATGATGGAGGAGGAGGAGGATAATGATGATGGAGAAAGAGGATAATGATGGAGGAGGAGGATAATGATGATGATGGAGGAGGATAATGATGGAGGAGGAGGATAATGATGGAGGAGGAGGATAATGATGGAGGAGGAGGCTAATGATGATAATGGAGGAGGATAATGATGGAGGAGGAGGATAATGATGATGATGGAGGAGGATAATGATGATGGAGGAGGATAATCATGATGATGGAGGAGGATGAGGATAATGATGATGGAGGAGGAGGAGGATAATGATGGAGGAGGATGACTATAATGATGATGGAGAAGGAGGATAATGAAGAGGAGGATAATGAGGAGGAGGAGAATGATGATGGAGGAGAATGATGATGGAGGAGGAGTAGTAGGAGGAGGAGGAGGATTCATAGAGCTTACCTATCCCCGCTGCCTGCCGCGTCCTCGCCACCTATGCTGCAGCTACTTGCGGTTGTATAATGAATTTTTCATCGATATGTATGTTGGAAGGTGGCTTGTGCAACCATTCCAAAAATAAAAGTAAAGTAAGATCTTTAGGCTATGTGCGCACTAGAAAAGTGATTTTTCTCAAGAAAATTTCTTGAGAAACTTCTGGGAGTTGAAGATTACCGCACCTGCGGTAAAAAAAACGCACCAAAACCACGGGAAAAACGCATGCGCTTTTCCTGCAGTTTTCCCGCAGGTTGGTCCCTGCGTTTTTTTTATGAACTGCAATAAATAATATAGATATTAGATAGACAAATAATGGATAGATAGATGAGAAAGACCTATATAATGTCCCACCCCCGTGCATATTCTAAGCTGGCACCCTTTAGTGACTTTCATCACTAAAGGGTGCCTAGCCTTCTATTTAGCCAAAAAATAAATAATTAAAAAAAAATGACGTGGGGTTCCCCCTATTTTTGTAGCCAGTTAGGGTAAAGCAGATGGCTGCAGCCTGCTGGCAACTTCACCTTGGCTGGTAATCCAAAACAGAGGGCACCCCACGCAGTTATTTTACATTAAATAAATAATTTAAAACAAAAAACGTGGGGTCCCCCCAAATTGGATCACCAGCCAAGGTAAAGCGGACAGCTGCGGTCTGATATTCTCAGACTAGGGAGGTCCACTGTTATTGGACACTCCCCAGCCTAAAAATAGCAGGCCGCAGCCGCCCCAGAAGTGGCGCATCCATTAGACGTGCCAATACTGGCGCTTCGCCCCAACTCATCCCGTTGCCCTGGTGCGGTGGCAAACGGGGTAATATATGGGGTTGATAACAGCTGTGAATTGCCAGCTGACATCAAGTCCTGGTATTAGTAATGGGTGGGTATCTAGTAAACACCCCCATTACGAATTCCTTTATTTGAAAGTAATACTTTTTATTAGAACAAAAAACCCCCCGACGCCATCCCTCGTTGACCAATTTATTAACAAAATTATTAAAATGCTAAAGGTCCGCCGTAATCCATTTAGATGTCCCCCGACGTTCTCCAAAGTTGACCCTGAAAAGACATAAAAATAGAAATTAGAACACAATAGACGCCATCTTTTCAAATTTAATTCCCTGTGACATCCATAATCCAGGTCCGCCGAAATCCAAATCTGGGGTTGATCCCATAATCCCTGGTACGTTCAATGCGGAACTAAAAGTCCCCCATTGATTGTGAGAGCAGCCTCTCACTTCCACCTGTGACGTCATTGCCCCAGCAGAGAGGCGCGCGCGCACACACACACACACTATACACACACACTATATACACACTCATAATATACACACACTATATACACACTATACACACACACTATATACACACACACACACTATACACACACACACACTATACACACACACTATACACGTGCGCACACACACACTATACACGCACTACACACACACACTAAACACACACACACACTATACACGTGTGCACACACACACACACTATACACACACACACACTATACACACACACACTAAACACACACACACTATACACACACACACACACACACTATACACGTGCGCACACACACACTATACACGCACTACACACACACACACTATACACACACACACTATACACACACTATACACACATACACGCGCGCACACACACATTATACACACACACGCGCACATTATACACACGCGCGCGTGCGCATACACACATTATACACACGCGCGCGCGCGCATACACACATTATACACACGCGCGCGCACACACATTATACACACACACATTATACACACACGCGCGCGCACATTATACACGCGCGCACACACACATTATACACATGCGCACACACACACACACACTATACACACACGCGCGCACACACATACACACGCGCGCACACACGCACGCGCACACACACAAATTATACGCACGCGCACACACACACACATACACACGCGCACACACACACTATACACACACACGCGCACACACACACACACTATACGCACGCGCGCACACACACACACATACGCACGCGCGCACACACACACGCACATTATACGCACGCGCGCACACACACATTATACACACGCGCGCACACACACATTATACACACGCGCGTGCACACACATTATACACGCGCGCGCACACACACACATTATACACGCGCGCGCACACACACACACATTATACACGCGCGCACGCACACATTATACGCACGCGCACACACACACACACACATTATACGCACGCGCGCACACACATTATACGCACACACATTATACACACACACACACACACACACACACACACACACACACACACACCTGTGAGTGCTTTCCTGCAGTGACCTGGAATTCAGAAGGTCAACGCAGGGGCGCACACACAGCAGTGTGTGTATAATGTGTGTGTGTGACTGCTGGGGCAATGACATCACAGGTGCTAGTAATTTCATTCACCTGACCCCGTGAAGACAGTGCCGCCCGATATCACTACCGTGACCGGGTCTCGCAGCACTGCCGTCACGGGGTCATGTGAGTCCATGGTGAGCTTACCTCACCTGACCCCCGATGTCGCTGGCAGGCTGCTGTCCTGGCCCGGTGTCCTGAGGCGGCACGTCATCGTAGCTACAGCTGATCGTGTCCTCCGATCAGCTGTTCTGCAGTCCTGTTGTGATCGCGCTCGCTCCCGCGGTCACAACGGGATCTGAAGGAGCGAGGGCGCATGCGCCGCCCTCTTAGACACCAAGCTGTGTGATGCGGGCTTCAGAAACATCGCGCGGAGATAAGCGCTATACGCAGAGGCCCACTCCGGCGCCATGTTTCTGAAGATTAGAAATTTACATACAGCCAGAGGGAGGTAGGGAGGAACAGGCGGCGCGGGGGGGGGTGGGGAACACGTGCATAACCCGCCCAGACATCAGGAGAGAGGGAGGAACAGGCTGGTGGGGGGGCGGGGAACTCCTGCATAACCCGCCCGGACATTAACCTCATAACGACGGCCGTACGACTTAAAGCGGCGGCAAAACAGGGTACTTATTCTGTTCCGCCGCTTTAAAGCGGCGGCCCGAAAAAACCCTGTAGCGCCCCCCAGCGACCGAAAATCTCGGGGGTTTCAGCTACCGGGGGTAGCTGAGACCCCCCAGATTATGAATCGGGGTGTTTTTTTTGGACCCCGATCATGTGATCGGCGGTATACACCGTATACCGACGAACACATGAAAAAAAAAGAAATGGCCGGTAAAACTGATTTCTTTTTCATCTGACATGATCAAACATGTCAGATGAGAAAGAAATCTAACCCCCTAGTGCCCCCAAAGCCCCCGGTACCGGAGAGTCCCCCCCACCCCCACCCCTACCCCCACCGGACATCCAAAATGGCGCCGAAGCGCACAGAAAACTGCCGCCGCCGCCGGCTCTGCAGTCATTTCCCTCCGATCTGAAATGATCAAACATTTCAGATCGGAGGGAAATGTCCTCCCCCTGACCCCTCCTCCGGTCCACCGGAGCCCTCTGGTCACCGGAGCCCCCTCCGGTTCTCCAGAGCCACCACCCCCCTCCGGAGCGTGGAAGATGGCGGCGCACAGCGCGCGGCCGCCTTCATTCTGCTCTTTCTGCCGCATGTGACACGTCACATGCGGCAGAAAGGTGTCCCCAGGTCCCACTAGGTAACCCCCCCCCCCCCCAAGCCCCCGGTTATACGTTACCTGTCTGCCGCTCCGGGCCCGCGATCGCCGCCTCCTTCTTCAATGCTGGCGGCGCATGCGCAGACAGCGGCTGTCAGCTGGATCTCTGCAAGCAGGGATCCTGCTGACGTCGCTGATGCACAGGCTCCACTGTGGACCGGGGGAGGGTGAGTGCAGTGATCTGCAGCCACACTCCTCACATGGAGAGGCTGCTGTTCCAGAAAATGGGGGGTACGTTCTGTGAGCGTGCCCCTCATATTCTAGAATGAGGTTACTGCAGGTCACTCTGCCCTAGGTTGGACCGGGGCAGTGTGAGTGCAGTATTCTCAGATTACTGCACCCACACTGCTCATGGAGAGCTTGCTCTTCCAGAAAATGGGGGATACGTTCCCTGAACGTGCCCCCCATATTCTAGAAGATCCAGAGTCGGCGCGGGACCTCCAAAATGGATTACAGCGACCGGAATTTCTTTATTTTCAATAAATTGGTAAAAGAGGAATGTTTCGGGGAGTGTTTTTTCAAATAAATTTTTTTTTTGTCTTTTTTTTTTCTATTACTGACTGGGTTAGTGATGTCGGGTATCTGTTCAGATGCCGTGACATCACTAACCCCAGGGCTTGATGCCAGGTGACATTACAGCTGGTATCAACCCCATATATTACCCCGTCTGCCACCGCACCAGGGCGCGGGATGAGCTGGGGCGAAGCGCCAGGATTGGCGCATCTAATGGATGCGCCACTTCTGGGGCGGCTGCGGCCTGCTATTTTTAGGCTGGGAAGAGTCCAATAACCATGGCTCTTCCCACCCTGAGAATACCAGACCCCAGCTGTCCGCTTCACCTTGGCTGGTGATCTAATTTGGGGGGGACCCCACGTTTTGTTTTTTTTTTTAAAAAAACGCCTGGGGAGCCCTCCAAATTGATCACCAGCCAAGGTGAAGCTGTCAGCTGTGGTTTGCAGGCTACAGCTGTCTGCTTTACCCTAGCTGGCTATCAAAAATAGGGGGGACCCCACGTCGTTTATTTTAATTATTAATTTTTTGGGGGGCTAAATACAAGGCTAGGCACCCTTTAGTGCCACATGAAAGGCACTAAAGGGCGCCAGCTTAGAATATGCAGGGGAATGGGACGTTATATTTGTTTGACATCTATCCATTCATCCATTGTAGCATTTTACGCTGTGTGCCCACAATCAGGGTTTGCAGCGTTTTGGGCGCAGAGTGTTTTCCCTGTGTCCATAATGCTGCGTTGTGCAGTAGAAGCACAGTGGAAGGATTTTTAGAAATCCCATGCCCAATGTGCTTCTTTTCTCCGCAGCATAAACCGACCTGTGTCGCAGCTTCCCGAGCCTCAGCATGTCAATTTATGCTGCGGAGATGAGTGTTCTCTGCAGGTAGCATAGAGCTCCACAGCGGCCTGAACCCAAATCGTGGGCTTGGGCAGCTGCGTTCTCCCGTGGACAACACTCACATCTCTGCAGGAAGGCTGACACTGTATACTAGATGCCGTGTCGCTGGATCATGGCCACAGAGCCTAACAGTGAGACATTTGTTGCTACAGCAACATTTTTGTGAAGTACCTGTGGATTCAAAATGCTTACTATACTCCTGAATAAAATCCAGTTTCCAAAATGGGGTCACTTGTGGGGGTTTCTGCTGTATAGGTACCCAAGGGGCCCTGCTAATGTGACATGGTGCGCGCAATTTATTTCAACTTTTCCAGAATTCAAATGGTGCTCCCTCCATTCCAAGCCCTCCCATTTATCCAAACAGAGGTTTTTGGCCACATGTGGGGTATCCCTGTGCTCATAAGAAATTGGATAACAACCAGTGGGGTCCACGGTTTGTTGTTGTCTCTTGAAAAAGTGAGAAATTTGATGCTAAAGCAACAGTTTTGTGAAAAAAATGAAAATTTTCAATATGGCAACCTAAGCTTATCAAATTCTGTGAAGTACTCGTGGATTCAAACTGCTCACTATACACCTAGATAAAAGCCTTGAGGTGTCTTGTTTCCAGAATGAAGTCACTTGTGGGGGACCGCCACTGTTTAGGCACCTCAGGGGCTCTCCAAATGCAACCTGGCGTCCGCTATTGATTCCAGCCAATTTTGCAGTCAAATGGCACTCCTTCCCTTCCGAGCCCTGCCATGCGCCCAAACAGTTGATTTCCACCACATATAAGGTATCGCCAAACTCAGGAGAAATTGCACAATAAATGTTATGCTGAATTTTTTCCTTTTACTCTTGTAAAAAAAAAAGCTACCTGGTTGAAATAACAATTTTGTGGTAAAATTTTATTTTTTTTTTTTCATGGCTCAACGTTATAAAATTCTGTGAAGCACCTGAGGGTTCAGGGTACTCACCAAACATCTAGATAAATTCCTTGAGGGGCCTAGTTTCCAAAATGGGGCCACTTGTGCGGGGTTTCTGCTGTTTAGGTACCTTAGGGGACCTCCAAATGCGACATGGTGCCCGCAATCTTTTTCAGCCAAATTTCCTTTCTAAAATTCAAATATTGCTCCTTTCGTTCCAAGCCCTCCCATTTGTCCAAATAAAAAAGGTTTCAGACCACATGTGAGGTATCACCGCGCTCATAAAAAAGTGGTTAACAAACCTTGAGGTCAAATTTTTGGAATTACCTCTTGAAAAAGTGAGAAAATTGATGCTAAAGCAACATTTTTGAGAAAATTATTAAAATTTTCAATATGACAACGTAACGTTAACAAAATCTGTGAAGTACCTGTGGATCTAAAATGCTCACTATACCCCTAGATAGAAGCCTTGAGGGGTCTAGTTTCCAAAATGGTGTCACTTCTGAGGGATTTCTTCTGTTTAGGTACCTTAGCGGACCTGTAAATGCAACATGGTGCCCACAATCTATTTCAGCCAAATTTGCTTTCCAAAATTCAAATATTGCTCCTTCTGTTCCGAGCCCTCCCATTTGTCCAAACAGAGGTTTCTGACCACATGTGGGGTATCGGCGCGCTCATAAGAAAGTGGGGAACAAGTTTTGAGGTCCATTTTGTTGTGTTATTTCTTCTAAAAGTGAATAAATTTGGGTTAGAGCAACATTTTTAGGTAAAATTTAATTTTTGCTTTTTTTCATTCCACATTGCTTTTGTTCATGTGAAGCACCTGAAGGGTTAATAAACTTCTTGAATGTGGTTTTGAGTACTTTGGGGGGTGCAGTTTTTAGAATGGTGTCACTTTTGGGTATTTTCTGTCATCTAGGCCTATTGAAGTCACTTCAAATGTGATGTGGTCCCTAAAAAACTGGTTTTGTAAATTTTGATGTAAAAATGAGAAATTGCTGATAAACTTTGAACCCCTCTAACTTCCTAACAAAAAAAAAATTTGTTTCCAAAATTGTGCTGATGTAAAGTAGACATGTGGGAAATGTTATTTATTAACTATTTTGTGTCACAGAAATCTCTGGTTTAACGGTATAAAAATTCAAAAGTTGAAAATTGCTAAATTTTCAAAATTTTTGCCAATATTAAATTTTTTTCATAAATAAACACAAAAAATATTGTCCTAAATTTGGTACTAACATGAAGTCCAATATGTGACGAAAAAACAATCTCAGAATCACCGGGATCCGTTGAAGCGTTCCAGAGTTATAACCTCATGAAGTGACACTGGTCAGAATTGCAAAATTTGGTCTGGTCATTAAGGTGAAAATTAGCTCCGTCACTAAAGGGTTAACAGAGAGGTGCACACGTCAATCAAAAAGTGCACGAAATTTCAAACTTTATAAAGTTGGATTTCACTGACTAAACACCCGAGCTGCACCCTAATGGTATGTACACAATGTGCCTGATAGTGCCAGCACTGCACTGGCTGCAGCTTATACACGAAAATCCTGATGTTTGGTTCCCTTTAAAAATAAATAAATAAATATTAAACAATTCCTTTTTTGGCAGACACATTCCTTTTAAGCCACGATGATTTTGTTTTTTTTTTTTTAAATTGCAGCATTGTGGTTTTACTGTGATCGTGGTGAAAAACGAAGCCGCAGTATGTGACCATAGTGCTACTAAACACTCTCTCCTATATAATTTCTGCCACTGCCTATGCAGAGCGCAGCAGCCAGTGATTATTACACTGCTGCACTCTGAACTCTTATTAAGCTCCATTTTTGAAGTTCAACGGTGGTTTCTGCAGAACACAGCCATCGAAGTGACTTAGTCATCATCTGCTGTGGTTTACAAACTAAATTTCAATGTACAGAGCTCAGTAGCCAGTGATAAAGTGAGCCTGAGTGCTGTGCTCTGCAGAGGCAGCAGTTAGCTCAAGAAGTGTTCAACATATGGAGCCCAGCAACCGATGATGATCTGACAGTACAACTGTGTTATGCATACTGGACATAACCAGGATTGTGACCCCTCCATGAAAGTTGGCCATTAGCAGCCCACCCTCTCTGACCCCCTGCTGAGTATGGTAGACACGAAAGAAGTGCAGTCCCGGATGTCTTTCCGTTGCTGCCATGTCAACCAAGCAATCTCAACTACATGACATAACCACTGCAGCCAATTACTTGGCACAGTAGTCTAATGCACTCTACACTGGCATGACCTCAGTGATTGGCTGCAGCGGTTACTTGTAAAAGCGAAGCGTAGTGTCAGTACCTTAGTGGCAAGTGGAAATCTGATTTCAGTCAATTTCTCAGTCACTCTCAGATCAGTGATCTTCACAGTACACACATGTAAATACATATTCATACATAATGATCTAATCTCCGTGTACCTGATGATGATGATGAGCGGGCTTGGTGATCCTTAATCATAAGATCCTCATACAGATCCTTGTGTCCTTCTACATACTCCCACTCCTCCATGGAGAAATAGACGGCGACATCCTGGCATTTTATAGGAACCTGATATACAATAATACAGTCATCATCCATATACCCAATCAGTTATAATGCCCCAGTATTCCCAGCAGCGCTCACCTCTGCAGTCAGCAGCTCAATGATCTTACTGGCGAGTCCTATCACTTTTTGGTCATTTTTTCGCCTGCATATCTCACTTCGGTTATCTCGCACCTTGGTAAGGATGCTGGTTGTTGACTTTCTGGAATTCTTGGAAGGAACATAATCCTATAAGAAAAGATGATTATTCAAATACGTTTCTAGGCCGAAATAGTGGCTAATGAGTGGAACAAGCATTCATAAGAGTACTTCTTGCCAAATGCTGGCCCATGTAGGCTACTAATCACCCTGTTACCCACCTAATTGCATCATTCATGTCAATCAATTCATGTAAATCCAATAAGAGAGCCTAAAAATCATGATAATTGGCTTGACATCATCCCTTCGGAGTGCGATACTGATAATATTTTGAGGACATTTGTAGTAATGACCCTCAAATCCCTATACAGTCCACATTAGCCCTGTGTAAAAGCTCTATTAGGCTAAGTTCACACACTGCATTTTTTTCACGCTGCGTTTTTGTGCGATTTTTGTCACAAAAACCGCACAAAAACGTACCTGCGGCAAAAGAAACGCGGCACAAATGCATGCGTTTTTACCGCGTTTTGGTGCGTTTTTTGCTGCGTTTTTGCTCACTGCGTTTTTATGCGGTTTTTATCAGTGAACATTGCCATTAAAGATTGTTAAAAAAAAAAAAGAAAAAAGGTCTGATATCATTTCCTTCTTCAATATGTTCTTCATTCTCGACTAGTGTATGCAGGAGAGCAGACAGCTGCAGAACTACAAGGCTCAGCATCCTCCATCCAGGACTGTATGCTGGAGGGACAGGCAGAGGGAGCAGACCTACAAGGCTCAGCATACTCTATCCACTAGTGGATGCAGGAGAGCAGACAGCATCTGCAGAACTACAAGACTCAGCATCCTCCATCCAGGACTGTATGCTGGAGGGAGAGTTAGGGGGAGCAGACCTACAAGGCTCAGCATACTCCATCCACTAGTGGATGCAGGAGAGCAGACAGCAGCTGTAGAACTACAAGGCTCAGCATCCTCCATCCAATAGTGTATGCAGGAGAGCAGACAGCAGCTGCCGAACTACAAAGCTCAGCATCCTCCTTCCAGGACTGTATGCAGGATTTCTTTGCCCCCCCCCCCCCCAAAAATGACGTGGGCTTCGCCATATTTTTGTATGCTAGCCGGGTACAGCAGGCAGGTAGATAATAGGCAGCTGGCTGCCCCCAACCCCCAGCTGCCCATTTGTACCCGGCTGGGAACCAAAAATATAGGGAAGCCCTTTTTTTTTTAAACTATTTCATGAATTTCATTAAATAATTAAAAAACAAATGACGTGGGCTTCGCCAAATTTTTGTGTCCAGCCAAGTACAACTAGGCAGCTGGGGATTGGAATCTTCGATGCAGGGTAGTGTAATGACAAAAAATTTTTTTATGAAACCATGTGCAATGGAGGAACTTTTATGGGTAATTTAAGAATAAGTATTGCTTTTTTTGTTTTTTTAAAAAAGTTCCCCCTTTCATTCAAATGAAATAAGGCAAAAATTATTTTTTCCCCCCCAAAAAAGGACATGCAATTTTACATTATTGAAACGATAATAGTACTAAGAAACTTTTATTATTCGTTTTTTAACAAATACGGTATAAAACAGTTAATTCTAAGTACAATATGTACAAAAGAAGTGTTTAAAAATTATTTTTTCTTATGAATTTTAGATTCAAAAATTCAATTTTTTTCGATTACGCATTTAGTTCCTCCATCAGTTTTACAGCACGTTCGGCATTTTGGTTAGATCTGGGAATGTCAATTAATGACTCCTCGACCAACCATTGCGCCTTCAAACACTTAATTGCCTTCTTGCACTTTGTCTTGGTGAGTGAGGTTAACAGTTCATTGAAGGAGCTTCGTTGTAGTGTTGCGACTGGAACCAGGCATTTGCCCATTCATAGCAGATGAAGTCGCATGCTATACCGAGGACGCGGCGCCACCCTGGTATCAGAAAAAATGCTATAACAGCATATACAGCTTGCGAGTTCCATCTTGCCATGTGCAGGTTTGGGAGTTTCTTCCAACTGATTCGAGGCCAACGTGATGTTGTTTTGTAATGACGATATGCCTGACATAGTTCATATAAGAACTTGAAATCATCTCGCCATCCAGGATTCTCGCCTGTGTTGACATCATGTGTTGCGACTTGGTGGTAATCAATCTGAAGTGAGGCATAGTTTTCTGTTAATTTGTCAATGAAGAAATAATTGAGTTCTGGTTTCTTCGTTGACTCTGGAATAAGGAAATTCATGACGTGCTTCAGTAGGAGGTCGAGTACATGGTGTTGACAGCCAATGTATTGTGGCTTCTGAAAGCCCTTTCTCAAGACATCATCCTGTATCAGCGTTACAATCCCGTTCAAACGACCAGTATTTACTGCTACCATGTCACAGATTATCTTGCGAATATTTTCCCAAGCGTCGTATTCATCAATTAGCTGATGTAGTTCCTTGTGAATAGCCGTGGCAGAAATTCTCACATTTCAGAATACCGAGTTTGATTTCGGTTGTGGAATTTTTCAGCAGAACTACTTGATACTCTTCCCCTTGGATTATTTTACCATCGAAGTGGAGACAATAGGGATCTTTGCTTTGAAGTGTTTCAAAAATTTTGGTTTGCGATTGCGAAGTGCTGGCTTGAGCTTGAAATATTGATAGTCGGATTCGTTTTCTTGGATGAATTGATTCCAAAGGAGCTTGTCTGAGCATCGAATAACCAACCTTGCCTCCACTCTCAACTTGCCTCAGGTAGAGCTCTTTATCCTCCGAGTTTTTCCATTCTCCATTAACGTTGGTGACATCAAATAACTGAGAAAGTGTTATATTACTTAGAAATCTATAAACATTTACACTATTTATTTATTACAATAATTTTATCACTTATTCACTTCATATACACTTTTTAAATTAAAAAATGTATTCACAATTAAAAAACTTATTCACAGTAAAATTCACTTTCTAGTATCCAAGATGGCTGCCTGACTCCAAATGTACCACATGCTTTTCAATTCTTTCAGCTCTTCTTTTAGCACATGTTTTGTAAGGCTAGATCTAACTTTTAAAGAAAACGTTAAATATAAATTTTTAATGGGTAACAATAAAAAATGTCATTTTTTTCACTAGATTATTCTTATTCTAGATGTTCTAAATTATTCCTGAATATTCTAAATCATTCCAGAATCTTCAAAAAATTAAAAACACGAAAAATCGGGGTTTTTTTGAAAATTTTGAAATGAAAAAGAGGGGGAACTTTTTTTAATATTTTACAAATTTGATGATACTGTCATTTGAATGCAATTGCTCCTCGAATGTAAGGGGTTTCATTTTCGTTTTGAAAATTTTTTAAAATAGTCATCACACCCAAGCTTTCTGGGCACCCCCGCTGCGAATTGCAGTCCGCAGCCACCCCAGAAAATGGCGCTTTCATAGAAGCGCCATCTTCTGGCGCTGTATCCAACTCTTCCAGCTGCCCTGATGCCGGTGGCTCGCTGGGTAATAATGGGGTTAGGGCTAGCTGTGTATTATCAGCTGGCCCTAAGCCCGAAACTCATGGTGTCACGCCAATATTAGACATAGCCACCATAAATTTCTAGTAAAGATAAAAAAAAAACACAACACAGAAAAATATTTTTATTAGAAATAAAACACAACACAATTAGTGACTCCATTTTTATTGAAATAAAGAACCCCCCTCTGCAGTAATCCTGGGTAAAGGGTCCAGCGCCGTCCAATCCGGATCCAATATCATCTGATCGGTTTGCTGGAAGGCAAAGCGATCAGATGATGTGCCAGGTTCAAGGCCTGAATCACATGACACAGCAGCTGATTGTATAAAAGCCGTTTATACAATCAGCTGATGCATCAGTGCAAAAAAACAAAACAAAAAACCACACACTTCTGTGCAGCGTTGGACTGGCTACCAGAGGAATCTCCAGTAATGCCAGGCCTGGATTCAGGTACCTGCACTGCACTCCGGAGCTGTCACCTGAGCTCTGGCGAGCAGCCTGGACTTTACAGCGAGCGCCAAATGACTGATTCCCCGGCACTTGCGGTTCAGTTCATGACAGCTCAATGGGTGGAAAACGCAGTGAAAAATGCAAAAATAATTGACATGCTGCGTTTTTGTGGGCACTACGAAAACGCAGCTAAAAAAAAATGCTGTGTGCAGACAGCAAAAATGAAAACTCATAGACTTTGCTGGGGAAGCAAAGTCATGCAGTTTTCTGAGCAAAAACGCCGTGAAAAACGCACTGTGTGAACTTACCCTAAAAAAGGGAACCTGCCATGTAAAAAATGCTATTAAATACGGAGTGACTCTGCAGCTTAATAGCATTCTAAAACTACCTGGCCGCCACACTGAAAGCTCAGTTACCGGGAGGAAATTAACTTAATTCCTCCCGACAGCCTTCAGCTTTCAGTCATAGAGGTGCAGCTGAAGTCACCGCTCAGTGAACAGCGACATTACCCACGCCCCGGCACTGACTGACAGCCGGCTCAGCAGTGTACCAAAACAGACACTGCTGTCAGTCAGTGTCAGGAGTCATTACAGCTGCAGCTCACTATGCACTGAGCGGCGACCGAAACGGCTCCGGCCACGGACCTATGACTGAAAGCCTGAGGCTGCTGGGAGGAATAAAGTACAGGTCCTCCCGGTAGCTGGTGCTTTCATTGCTGCAGCCAAGCAGTTTTACAGCACTATTAGCCTGCAGAATAACCCCATATCTGCAGTTACAAGTGTGTTTTGGCATCACAGGTCCATTAACCCCTTCACTACCTTGCGATTTTCCGTTTCTGCGCTTTAATTTTTTCTTCTCCTTCTTCCAAGAGCCAGAACGTTTGTATTTTTCCATCAATATAGCTATAAGAGTGCTTGTTTTTTTTGCAGGAAGGACAAGTTGTACTTTTGAATGACACCATTTATTTTACAATATAGTGAACTGGAAAACGGGAAACAAATTCCAAGTGCTGTGAAACTGCAAAAACAAAGTGCAATTCCACAATGGTTGTTTTGTTTTACTTTATTTACCATATTCACTATATGTAAAACCGAGATGGCAGTATGATTCTCCAGGTCAGTATGAGTATGTAATCACCAAACTTTCACAATTGGATGTGTTTAAAAATATGTTTTTGTGCAGAGATAATCTGATATATGTGCCCCTGCTATGTACTGAGTAATGGCCGTGTCTGACTGTACAGGGACATGGTCTGATCTTACCACATCTACTGGACAGGGGAAAAAGAGTATACAGACATTACAGCACAAGATTGCAAATATTTTTTTCTTTGAGGTAAAACATTTTTAAAAGACCGTCAGGGAAATGTTTTACCTCACAAAAAGAATCAGCTGTGATCCCATGCTATAATTTCTGTATACTCTTACTTCTTCCCCAGCCCAGGAGATGTGGTATGATCAGATCATGTCCTGTATGATCAGACACAGCCATTACACGGTACATGCCTGGGGTACATTTATAAGATCTCAAAACATTTTTGTAAACACTAAAAATTGTGGAGCTTATTATTCCAAAATCTATTGATTAAAATTATCTTTGTTGGTGGGGAAACCCCTTTAAGTATATCTAATATATAAAGCTGAATGTGTGTGTGTGTGTGTGTGTGTGTGTGTGTGTATATATGTATGTATGTATGTATGTATGTATGTGTGTATGTATGTGTGTATGTATGTGTGTATGTATGTGTGTATGTATGGGAGACAGACATTATATTACATTTCTATCTATTTGTTTTGTGGTTTTTGTGTGCAGAATACATTTTTGTTAATACATTCTATTTTGTTAACAGCAGTTATTAACCCGGGCGAAGCCGGGTAGTGCAGCTAGTTCATTATAAAATGGTTCACTGTATACGCCGGGGTCTCAGAAGCCAGAGCAAAGTATAGTAATGCCAGCCACGAGAAAAGGTGACAGACCACCCGCGCATGTGCACTACAATACTTTAATCTGCTGTCAGCCAGGCAGACCAAAGTGTGCATGCACAGGAGCACAATGGAGGCCTCTTTGTGAATGATGCAGCCACATGTGGCTGCGCAGGAGGACGGCGATCACACAAGATGGAAGAGGCACTGGACTGAGACCAACGACACCCAACGCAGGGCCGGCGTCAGCACCCGGCAAACCCGGTCAAATGCCGGGGACCTGGGCTGCCGTGTGGGGCCCACTCGTGGTGGCAGGAGTGGTGTACCGCTACTCAGGGGGGCCCGGTGCCCGCGCTGTCACCAGCCTCCCCCCGCCGAGGATCGCGCTGACAGCTCTGCAGTGGAGCGCGGTGATGTCACAACCACACATCTGCACTGAGGTCAGAGCGACAGCAGTGGATGCGCCGAGGAGACCGGAACAGCAGGGGAACCAGGAGAAGTGAGCATGTACTAGTCACTGTGGCCAGACAACCATGGGGCTATATACTACATGAAGGTGCATAATGCTATCTGGGTCTATACTGTGCTCTATAGGGCTATATGCTACATGAAGGTGCCTAATGCTATGTGGGTCTGCACTGTGCTATATAGGGCTGTATACTACATGAAGGTGCCTAATGCTATCTGGGTCTGTACTGTGCTATATGGGACTGTATACTACATGAAGGTGCCTAATGCTATATGGGTCTGTACTGTGCTATATGGGGCTGTATACTACATGAGGGTGCCAAAATTCTATCTGGGTCTGCAGTGTGCTATATGCTGGCTGTATACTACATGAAGGTGCCTAAAGCTATCTGGGTCTGCACTGTGCTATATGCGGGCTGTATACTACATGAGGGTGCCTAATGCTATATGGATATGCATTGTGCTATATAGGGGCTGTATACTACATGAGGGTGCGTAATGCTATATGGGTCTGCATGGTGCTATATGGGGACTGCTTAATGTTATATGGGAGTTGCATAGTGCCATATGGGGGCTGCATAGTGCCATAGGGGGGCTGCATAATGCTACATGGGGGCTACATAATACTATATGGAGGACTAAGGGGGCTTCATAACACCATATAGAGGAATATGGGGGCTGCATGCTACTATAACCCCAAAGTTGTATGTCCCCTCCACCCCGGTGCTGTATACCCCCCAGAGCTGTATGTGCCCCCCAACGTCAGTGCTGTTTACCCCCAGAGCTGCATGTAACCTCCCACCTCAGAGCTTTTTGTCCCCCCACCCCAGAGCCACTGTCCCCCTCTAGAGCTGTATACCCTTTTCCTCAGTAATATGTATACCCCCAGTAATGTGTATGTCCCTAGCCTCTCTTGTGATGTATATACAGCAGTGTTAGTGTTCTCTATATGCTGCCATGTCTGTTAGTGACTGCCATCAATCAGCATGGCACCGACACATGCCCAGGAGGAGCTGGATGGACACAAGGGGGAGATGAATGAGGCTGTTGCCGGCTTCCCAATATAAGAAATATCTCTAATGTGTCTGTGTGTGCATGTATGATGTGTATCTATGTATGTCAGTGTATATGACTGTGTCTAGATTTATGTCTATATATATATATATATATATATATATATATATATATATATATATATATATATATATATATATATATATATATATATATATATATATATATATATATATATATATATGTGTGTGTTTTTGTGAATTTCTCTTTAAATATATATGTGTACGTATCTGTGCATGTCTATATGTGGATGGGGCCCACTGAGACTCTTTCGCCCAGGGCCCACAAAAACCTGGAGCTGGCCCTGACTCAACGGACCGCCCCAAGGTGAGTATAATAAAGGTGTTTTTTATGTCATACAGAGCGGCCTGGGCTTTTATATACAGTATTCTGGAATGCGGTATAGAAGAGCTCACTGGTGGTGGTCGCAGCCTATAGGGAAAAAATCTGGTGACAGGTTCCCTTTAAGGCCCCCGCGGCTGCCAATGTTGACCTCTGTGAGGATCAAGCCATAATTTTTAAATAAATATATATTATATATACTGCGTTCAAAAGTTTGGGGTCACCCAGACAATTTTGTCTTTTCCATGAACAATCATACTTTTATTTACCAAATGAGTTGCATATGAATAGAAAATATAGTCCAGACATTGACGAGGTTAGAAATAATGATTGTTACTTGAAGTAATAATTTTCTCTTCACACTTTGCCTTCGTCACAGAATGCTCCTTTGCAGCAATTCCAGCTTTGCAGACCTTTGGCATTCTATTCTAATTTGCTGAGGTAATCTGGAGATATTTCACCCCATGCTTCCCCCCTCCCACAAGTTGGATTGGCATGATGGGCACTTTTTGCGTACCATACGGTCAAGCTTCTACCACAACAGCTCTATAGGGTTGAGCTCTGGTGTCTGGGCTGGCCACTCCATTACAAATAGAATACCAGCTGCCTGCTTCTACCCTAAATAGTCCATGCATAATTTGGAGGTGGCTTTGTGTCATTGTCCTGTTGTAGGATGAAATTGGCTCCAATCAAGTGCTGTCCATAGGGTATGGCATGGCGTTGAAAAATGGAGTGATAGCCTTCCTTATTCAAAATCCCTTTTACCTTGTACAAATCTCCCACTTTACCAGAACCAAAGCAACCCCAGACCATCACATTACCTCCTCCATGCTTGACAGATGGCGTCAGGCACTCTTCCAGCATCTTTTCAGTTGTTCTGCGTCTCACAACTGTTCTTCTGTTTGATCCAAACACCTCAAATTTCGATTCGTCTGTCCATAACACTTTTTTCCAATCTTCCTCTGTCCAATGTCTGTGTTCTTTTGCCCATAATAATTTTTTCTTTTTATTAGTCAGTCTCAGATATGGCTTTTTCTTTGCCACTCTGCCCTGAAGGCCAGCATCCCAGAGTTGCCTCTTCACTGTAGACGTTACACTGGCATTTTGCGGGTACTATTTAATGAAGCCAGTTAAGGACCTGTGAGACGTCGATTTCGCAAACTAGAGACACTAATGTACTTGTCTTGTTGCTCAGTTGTGCAGCGGGGTCTCCCAATTCTCTTTCTACTCTGGTTAGAGCCTATTTGTGCTGTAGTCTGAAGGGAGTAGTACACACCGTTGTAGGAAATCTTCAGTTTCTTGGCAATTTGTCGCATGGAATATCCTTCATTTCTAAAATCAAGAATAGACTGTCGAGTTTCACATGAAAGTTATCTTTTTCTGGCCATTTTGAGAGTTTAATGGAACCAACAAATGTAATGCTCCAGATTCTCAACTAGCTCAAAGGAAGGTCAGTTTTATAGCTTCTCTAATCAGCAAAACTGTTTTCAGCTGTGCTAACATACTTGCACAAGGGTTTTCAAGGGATTTCTAAACATCCAGTGGCCTTCTAACACAGTTAGCAAACACATTGGACCATTAGAACACTGGAGTGGTGGTTGTTGGAAATGGGCCTCTATACACCTATGCAGATATTGCACTAAAAAACAAACGTTTGAAGCTAGAATAGTCATTTACCACATTAACAATGTATAGAGTGTATTTCTGTTTAATTTAATGTTAGCTTCATTGAAGAAAAATGCGTTTTTCTTTAAAAATAAGGAAATATCTAAGTGACCCTAAACTTTTGAACGGTAGTGTGTATATGTGTAATATATATATATATATATATATATATATATATATATATATATATATATATATATATATATATCTCCATCCATCACAAGGATGAAAACAAAGTGAACATAAAAAAAAAGTTGTTTTTTTTAAAGTTTGAATCAAAACTTCCTTTTTCTCACGCAAAATTTTCAAAAATAGAAAAAACAAAATACAAAAAAAAATAATTCAGTATCGATGTGTGCACAAAGGTCTAATCTATCAAAATATAAAATTATTTAACCCGTACGGTAAACGCTATAAAGAAAACTAGGAATTAAGCCCCATAATTGCTGTTTTTCAATAGTCACAACTCCCATTAAAAAGTGCAATGAACAGGTCAAAATGGCATATAAAATCTAGTAAGAAGTAAAGTTTTGCAGACAAATAAAAGATGACACATAGCTCCAACAATAATAAGTACAAGTCTTGAGAAATGGAGACACAAACCTACCTTTTTTCGCACCACGAAAATAATAAAAAAAACTATATAAAATTCGATATCACCATAATTGTGAATCGGAAAATAACTGCGGTGAATCTCATAAAGCAATACCGAAACTGAGATTTACTTCACCCTTTAACCTCAATTAGATTTTTTTCTAATTTTTCAGTACACTATATGAAAAAATTAAATGTGTAAGTCAGAATTAAAACTTGTCTCACAAAAAACTCCGAGCGATTCAGAGAAAATAAATTTTAAAGATCCGGCTGTAGACCATATCCGGAGAAGAGACTAGGCTGGCCGGCTGTTCCCAGCGCGATTACCAGGTCTTGGTGGAAACTCGTTAAGGAGTTGAGTGCAGAAAGCTGCATGAATACCAGATATGGGTAATATCAAGTGATAAAATTCCCTACGTACCTCTCCGGTCAGCAGGTAGATTATCTCCAAGCTGAGGCTTAATATACCCTTTGTTATGTGTTTCACGTTTGTCTTCATCGTCCGTTTATCGGATGAACTTCATAAACTTCTTATCTGAGATCTAATGTCCCTGCGTAATCTACAAGAAGAAAATTCATCAATCCACAGAACAAGGATATGAGCAATGATGATGGTGGACGTCATGATGGAGCAGGACGGTAAGGACAAACAAGGATGAAAATCTAGGACCTGGAGGAATAGACAACAATATTGTTGGATGGTGAAGAGGTGACATTAATGGGAAGGGAATCATTCAGAATATCCATAAAATAGAAAGAGTGGGCAACTGAGAACATCAATTATGGCACAAGTTGAGGAGTAAAGGACCAGGCAATTATCATATACAGTCATGGCCAAAAGTTTTGAGAATGCTACAAATATTAATTTTTACAAAGTCTACTGCTTAAGTTTTTCTAATGGCAATTTGCATATACTCGAGAATGTCATAAAGAGTGATCAGCTTAGCCAATATTGACTTTGCAAGTAATTGCTGTTAAGAAAATGAACTTTAACCCCCAAAACACATTTCAACATCATTGCATTCCTGCCTTAAAAGGAGCAGCTAACATTGTTATAGTGATTGTTCCATTAACACAGGTGTGGATGTTGATGAGGACAGGGCTGGCGATCAATCAGTCATGATTAAGTAAGAATGACACCACTGGACACTTTAAAAGGAGGCTGGTGCTTGTTATCATAATTTCTCTTCAGTTAACCATGGTTATCTCTAAAGAAACACGTGCCGCCATCATTGCCATCATTGCTCTGCACAAAAATGGCCTAACAGGGAGGAGTATCGCAGCTACAAAGATTGCACCTTAGTCAACAATCTATCGCATCATCAAGAACTTCAAGGAGAGAGCCTCCATTGTTGCCAAAAAGGCTCCAGGGCGCCTAAGAAGGATCAGCAAACGCCAGGACCGTATCTTAAAACTCTTTCAGCTGCGGGATCGGACTACCAGCAGTGCCGAGCTAGCTCAGCAATGGCAGCAGGCTGGTGTGAGTGCTTCTGCACGCACTGTGAGGCGGAGACTGCTTGAGCAAGGCCTGGTTTCAAGGAGGGCAGCAAAGAAGCCACTTCTCTCCAGAAAAAACATCAGGGACAGACTGATATTCTGCAAAAAGTACAGGGAGTGGACTGCTGAGGACTGGGGTAAAGTCATTTTCTCAGATGAATCCCCTTTTCGATTGTTTGGGACATCTGGAAAACAGCTTATTAGGAGAAGAAGAGGTGAGCGCTACCCCCAGTCTTGTCTCATGCCAACTGTTAAGCATCCTGAAACAATTCATGTGTGGGGTTGCTTCTCAGCCAAGGGAATCGGCACACTCACAGTCTTGCCTAAAAACACAGCCATGAATAAAGAATGGTACCAGAAAGTCCTCCAAGAGCAACTTCTCCCAACTGTCCAAGAGCAGTTTGGCGCCCAACAATGCCTTTTCCAGCATGATGGAGCACCTTGCCATAAAGCAAAGGTGATCACTAAATGGCTCATGGAACAAAACATAGAGATTTTGGGTCCATGGCCTGGAAACTCCCCAGATCTTAATCCCCTTGAGAGCTTATGGGCAATCATCAAGAGACGGGTGGACAAACAAAAACCAACAAATTCTGGCAAAATGCAAGCATTGCTTATGCAAGAATGGACAGCTATCAGTCAGGATTTGGTCCAGAAGTTGATTGAGAGCATGCCAGGGAGAATTGCAGAGGTCCTGAAGAAGGGTCAACACTGCAAATATTGACTTGCTGCATTAACTCATTCTGTCAATATAACCTTCTGGAACTCATAATATGATTGCAATTATATTTCTGTATGTGATGTAAACATCAGACAAACACAATTAAAAAACAGAGGGCAACAGATCATGTGAAAAAATAATTTTGGTGTCATTCTCAAAACTTTTGGCCATGACTGTACAATCACAGGACAAGAAGGCCACGTGGATAATGAAGAAGCCAGATAACTGCACAAAGATGAGGAACACAGTATCAGGGCATAATAGAATAAATCCATAGAACAGGGCTGGGGGTGAAAGGGAGAATGTGATAAATGAGGAGAAAGGAATTCTACATGGCATCTGTAGAGTATTAGGGAAAGATGTGGATGATGAGCATTACGATGACCCAAGAGGAGAGCGAAGATGAGACCAAGATAAAAACCATAAAGATGACAATCACCAGAAGAAGGAATAACGTTATAGGAATGACACAGCATACATATGGGAGAGGGCTAGGAGGGGACATGGATGATGGGACAGGAGGAAGGGGGATAAACTTCCAGTAATCATACATATAACACAGAACTAGGAGGAGACATGGATGATGGGACAGAAGGAAGGGGGATAAACTTCCTGTAATCATACATCTAACAGTACTGGGAGGAGACATGGATGATGGGACAGGAGGAAGGGGGATAAATTTCCAGTAATCTAATATATAAAGCTGAATGTGTGTATGTGTGTGTGTGTGCGTGTGTATGTATGTCCGGGATTGGCATCCGCACCTTCGCAGCTACAGCCACAAAATTTTGCACACTCACACTTCTGGACCCCGAGAGCGTCATATGCTATGTTTTGAGGGGAAATTTTAACCCCGCTCTTTACAGTTATTCGCCAAAAAACCTGCCTCCATTAAAGTGAATGAAGCTGGGAGCCACAGTGCAGCCAGAACTTCAGAAGAATGCGTGGCCACGCCCTTATATGGAATGTTGGCGTGTCACAATGCAGCCAGGGAAAGAGACAGACACAGACAGGGAAAGAGGCAGACACAGACAGAGTAAGAAACAGACATAGACAAGGTAAGAGACAGACACAAAGAGACAGACACAGACAAAGAGACAGACTGACAGGGAAAGAGACAGACAGGGCTGAATCTGTGTATGTGTGTCTGTGTATGTATGTATATGTCCGGGATTGGCATCTGCACCGTCGCAGCTACAGCCACAAAATTTTGCACACTCACACGTCTGGACCCCGAGAGCGTCATAGGCTATGTTTTGAGGGGAAATTTTAACCCCGCGCTTTACAGTTATTCACCAAAAAACCTGCTTACATTAAAGCGAATGGAGCTGGGAGCCACAGTGCAGCCAGAACTTCAGAAGAATGCGCAGCCATGCCCTTAAATGGAATGTTGGCGTGTCACAATGCAGCCAGGGAAAGAGGCAGACACAGACAGGGAAAGAGGCAGACACAGACAGGGAAAGAGGCAGACACAGACAGGGAAAGAGGCAGACACAGACAGGGAAAGAGACAGACACAGACAGGAAAAGAGACAGACACAGACAGGGAAAGAGACACAGAGAAAGAAAGAGAAAGAGACAAACAGGGTAAGAGACAGACAAAGAGACAGACACAGGGAAAGAGACAGAGGGAAAGAGACAGACAGGGAAAGAGAAGGAAAGAGACAGACAGGGAAAGAGACAGACAGGGAAAGAGACAGACAGGGAAAGAGACAGACAGGGAAAGAGACAGAAATAGATAGACAGACAGGGAAAGAGATAGATAGACAGGGAAAGGGATTGAGACAGACGGAGAAAGAGACAGAGACAGTCAGAGACAGACAGGGAAAGAGACAGACAGACAAAGGGAGAGAGAGACAGAGAGATATATACAGAGGGGGAGACAGACATTATAATTACATTTATATCTATTTTTTTTGTGGTTTTTGTTTGCAGAATACATTTTTGTTAATACATTCTATTTTGTTAACAGCAGTTATTAACCCGGGCAAAGCCGGGTAGTACAGCTAGTCATACATATAACAGTACTGGGAGGAGACATGGATTATGGGACAGAAGGAAGGGGGATAAACCTCCAGTAATCATACATACTGTATAACACAGGGCTAAGAGTGGACATGGATGATGGGACAGGAGGAAAGTTAATAACGTTCTCACAGGATTTGGAGGAGACATGGATGACACAGTAGAAAGGGGGATAAACTTCCAGTAATAATACATTTAACACAGGACTAGGAGGAGACATGGATGATGGGACAGGAGGAAGGGGGATAAACTTCCAGTAATCATACATACTGTATAACACAGGGCTAAGAGTGGACATGGATGATGGGACAGGAGGAAGGGGGATAAACTTCCAGTAATAATACATATAACACAAGACTAGGAGGAGACATGGATGATGGGACAGGAGGAAGGGGGATAAACTTCCAGTAATAATACATATAACACAAGACTAGGAGGAGACATGGATGATGGGACAGGAGGAAGGGGGATAAACTTCCTGTAATAATACATATAACACAAGACTAGGAGGAGACATGGATGATGGGACAGGCTTCTTGAACCGCTCAATGGACACATACCAATTTCATAAGTTACCATTTTAAGACGATGCTGAAGTTGGTTTCTTATTCGTCCAGTTTCTTATTCGGGGCTGAAGTTGGTTTCTTATTCGTCAGTTTCTTATTCGGCAATTTAGTTTTTTCAGTTTTTTATGCATTTAACAACAAAAAAACACATGACAATAATAAAATACAATGCACTGATGCGCCCTAATATAAATACACTCAAAACCAGCTGCGAAAATTATAAAACTGGCAAAAAAATGGGCATCAAAGTGGGCACCGAAGTATGTTAGTGAAAGGATTAAATGGCTTTGGGCCACTGATCTAACACCACGATTGCATATCTAGTGATGCCTCTAATCAAACTCAAGTGTCTCCAGCCTGGCCCAAAGGGGTTCTGGGCATCAGAACTGGCATCAAAGTGGGCACACAGGCAATTTTCACAGATTTGAATAAATAACTGGTGTTTTTAAGGGGTTAAATGGCTTTGGGCCACTGATCTCACACCAGCTTTACATACGTAGTGGTGCCACACAACAAATTCAGATCACTCCAGCCTGGCCCAAACAGGTTCTGGGCATCAGAACTGGCATCAAAGTTGGCAAAATTGCAGTTTTCACAGATTTGAATAAGTAACTGGTGTTTTTGAGGGGTTAAATGGCTTTGGGCCACTGATCTCACACCACATTTACATACCTAGTGTTGCCACACATCAAATTCAGATCACTCCAGCCTGGCCCAAACAGGTTCTGGGCATCAGAACTGGCATCAAAGTTGGCAAAATTGCAGTTTTCACAGATTTGAATAAGTAACTGGTGTTTTTGAGGGGTTAAATGGCTTTGGGCCACTGATCTCACACCACATTTACATACCTAGTGTTGCCACACATCAAATTCAGATCACTCCAGCCTGGCCCAAACAGGTTCTGGGCATCAGAACTGGCATCAAAGTTGGCAAAACCCCAGTTTTCATAGATTTGAATAAGTGACTGGTGTTTTTGAGGGGTTAAATGGCTTTGGGCCACTGATCTCACACTACATTTACATACCTAGTGATGCCACACATCAAATTCAGATCACTCCAGCCTGGCCCAAACAGGTTCTGGGCATCAGAACTGGCATCAAAGTGGGCAAAACCCCAGTTTTCACAGATTTGAATAAGTAACTGGTGTTTTTGAGGGGTTAAATGGCTTTGGACCACTGATCTCACACCACATTTACATACCTAGTGATGCCACACATCAAATTTAGATCACTCCAGCCTGGCCCAAACAGGTTCTGGGCATCAGAACTGGCATCAAAGTGGGCACACAGCCAATTTTCACAGATTTGAATAAGTAACTGGTGTTTTTGAGGGGTTAATTGGCTTTGGGCCACTGATCTCACACCACATTTACATACCTAGTGATGCCACACATCAAATTCAGATCACTACAGCCTGGCCCAAACAGGTTCTGGGCATCAGAACTGGCATCAAAGTTGGCAAAATCGCAGTTTTCACAGATTTGAATAAGTAACTGGTGTTTTTCAGGAGTTAAATGGCTTTGGGCCACTGATCTCACACCATATTTACATACCTAGTGATGCCACACATCAAATTCAGATCACTCCAGCCTGGCCCAAACAGTTTCTGGGCATCAGAACTGGCATCAAAGTGGGCAAAACCTCAGTTTTCACAGATTTGAATAAGTAACTGGTGTTTTTGAGGGGTTAAATGGCTTTGGGCCACTGATATCACACCACATTTACATACCTTGTGTTGCCACACATTAAATTCAGATCACTCCAGCCTGGCCCAAACAGGTTCTGGGCATCAGAACTGGCATCAAAGTGGGCAAAACTCCAGTTTTCATAGATTTGAATAAGTAACTGGTGTTTTTGAGGGGTTAAATTGCTTTGGGCCACTGATTTCACACCACATTTACATACCTAGTGTTGCCACACATCAAATTCAGATCACTCCAGCCTGGCCCAAACAGGTTCTGGGCATCAGAACTGGCATCAAAGTTGGCAAAATCGCAGTTTTCACAGATTTGAATAAGTAACTGGTGTTTTTGAGGGGTTACATGGCTTTGGGCCACTGATCTCACACCATATTTACATACCTAGTGATGCCACACATCAAATTCAGATCACTCTAGCCTGGCCCAAACAGGTTCTCGGCATCAGAACTGGCATCAAAGTGGGCAAAACCCCAGTTTTCATAGATTTGAATAAGTAACTGGTGTTTTTGAGGGGTTAAATGGCTTTGGGTCACTGATCTCACACCCCATTTACATACCTAGTGATGCCACACATGAAATTCAGATCACTCCAGCCTAGCCCAAACAGGTTCTGGGCATCAGAACTGGCATCAAAGTGGGCAAAACCCCAATTTTCACAGATTTGAATAAGTAACTGGTGTTTTTGAGGGGTTAAATTGCTTTGGGCCACTGATTTCACACCACATTTACATACCTAGTGTTGCCACACATCAAATTCAGATCACTCCAGCCTGGCCCAAACAGGTTCTGGGCATCAGAACTGGCATCAAAGTTGGCAAAATCGCAGTTTTCACAGATTTGAATAAGTAACTGGTGTTTTTCAGGGGTTAAATGGCTTTGGGTCACTGATCTCACACCACATTTACATACCTAGTGATGCCACACATGAAATTCAGATCACTCCAGCCTGGCCCAAACAGGTTCTGGGCATCAGAACTGGCATCAAAGTGGGCAAAACCCCAATTTTCACAGATTTGAATAAGTAACTGGTGTTTTTGAGGGGTTAAATTGCTTTGGGCCACTGATTTCACACCACATTTACATACCTAGTGTTACCACACATCAAATTCAGATCACTCCAGCCTGGCCCAAACAGGTTCTGGGCATCAGAACTGGCATCAAAGTTGGCAAAATCGCAGTTTTCACAGATTTGAATAAGTAACTGGTGTTTTTCAGGGGTTAAATGGCTTTGGGCCACTGATCTCACACCATATTTACATACCTAGTGATGCCACACATCAAATTCAGATCACTCCAGCCTGGCCCAAACAGGTTCTCGGCATCAGAACTGGCATCAAAGTGGGCAAAACCCCAGTTTTCACAGATTTGAATAAGTAACTGGTGTTTTTGAGGGGTTAAATGGCTTTGGGCCACTGATCTCACACCACATTTACATACCTAGTGATGCCACACATGAAATTCAGATCACTCCAGCCTGGCCCAAACAGGTTCTGGGCATCAGAACTGGCATCAAAGTGGGCACACAGCCAATTTTCACAGATTTGAATAAGTAACTGGTGTTTTTGCGGGGTTAAATTGCTTTGGGCCACTGATCTCACACCACATTTACATACCTAGTGATGCCACACATCAAATCAGATCACTCCAGCCTGGCCCAAACAGGTTCTGGGCATATTAACTGGCATCAAAGTGGGCAAAACCCCAGTTTTCACAGATTTGACAAAGTACCTGTTGTTTTTTACAGGATTACATTACTTTTTGCCACTGGTCTTATAGCAAGCACTAGCACAAAATATATCTACATAAAAATCACACTTTTTTTGCTGTCTGGAGAACTTAAAGGGAACCTGTCACCAGATTTGGAGCCTATAAGCTGCGTCTACAACCACTGGGCTCTTATATACAACATTCTAACATGCTATATATAAGAGCCCAAGCCACTGTGTAGAATATAAACACTTTATAATACTCACATAAATGGTCGCTGCAGTGGATGTGGCTGAAATGGTTTACTTCGTCCTCCGGTGCCTGCGCCTCCATTTTTGGCCATCTTTGTCGCCGCCTCTGTCGTCCTTGTGAAGTCGGAGTGTATTACGCGTCCGACGTCATACAGAACCACCGGCATCCAGGTCCTGCGCTGGCGCACTTTCATCTGTCCTGAGCAGGGCAGATCAAAATATTGTAGTGCGCATGCCTTTAACGATCAAAAACACTTTAATCAAAGTGAACAAATTGCTACTTTATACTTACTTGAATAAGTTACTGAAATGTTTTTAGAATTAAAGGGGCTGTCCAGCCTTAAGGTGGCTTTACATGTTACGAGATCGCTAAAGCGATGTCGTTGGGGTCACGGAATTGGTGACGCACATCCGGCCGCTTTAGCGATATCGTTGCGTGTGACACCTATTAGCGATTTTTAATCGTTGCAAAAACGTTCAAAATCGCTAATCGGTGACATGCCCCCCTCTTCCCAAATATCATTGCTGCTGCAGTAACGATGTTGTTTCTCGTTTCTGCGACAGCACACATCGCTCCGTGTAACATCGCAGGAACGAGGAACCTCTCCTTACCTGCGTCCCGCCAGCAATGAGGAAGAAAGGAGGTGGGCGGGATGTTACGTCCCGCTCATCTCCGCCCCTCCGCTTTGATTGGGTGGCGCTTAGTGACGTCGGTGTGACGCTGAACGAACCTCCCCCTAAAGGGGGCTTTACACGCTACGACATCGCTAATGCGGAGTCGTTGGGGTCACGGATTTTGTGACGCACATCCGGCCGCATTAGCGATGTTGTTGCGTGTGACACCGATGAGCGATTTTGCATCGTCGCAAAAACGTGCAAAATCGCTCATCGGTGACATGGGGGTCCATTCTCGATTATCGTTACTGCAGCAGTAACGAAGTTGTTCCTCGCTCCTGCGGCAGCACACATCACTGCGTGTGACGCCGCAGGAACGAGGAAGCTCCCCTACCTGCCTCCCGGCCGCTATGCGAGGGGAAGAAGGTGGGCGGGATGTAACGTCCCGCTCATCTCCGCTCCTCCTCTTCTATTGGGCGGCGGTTCAGTAACGCAGCTGTGACATCACTGTGACGCTAAACGAACCGCCCCCCTTAGAAAGGAGGCGGTTCGCCGGTCACAGCAACGTTGGCGGGCAGGTAAGTATGTGTGACGGGTCTGGGCGATGTTGTGCAACACGGTCAGCGATTTGCCCGTGTCGCACAACCGATGGGGGCGGGTGCCCACGCTAGCGATATCGGGACCGATATCGCAGCGTGTAAAGTAGCCTTTAGAAAGGAGGTGGTTTGCCGGTCATAGCGACGTCGCTGAGCAGGTATGTGCGTGTGACGCTGGAGTAGCAATAATGTTTGCTACAGCAGCGATCACCACATATCGGCCGTGCGATGGGGCCGGGTGCTATCACGCTCGACATCGCTATCATCGGCTACCTATGTCGCAGCGTGTAAAGCGGCCTTTAGGCTAGAAATCTGCGTCAGTCTATGTGACAATAACATTGAGACTCCTCACATCACACACACTGCTCACTGTAAGGATTTTATGTGCCGGTGGCGAGATCTTCAGATGTTTGACCACAAGAATGTGATTTGCAGTCATGCTGGCACGTGCCAACTAAATGGTTGCAGCTTTGCTCAGTACGTGTTTTGAGCGAGAGCAGACATGTCTAGTCAGAATGAGCCCGGGAGTATGCAAATCCTATCCTTGTGGGCACACACACATCGATCCTGGAGCAGGCTTTGGCAATCTTTACAGTGAGCAGTGTGTGTGATGTGAGCTTTTACAAGAATATAGTCACATAGATTGACTGCAGATTTCTAGCACTAGACCCGACAACCCCTTTAAAGGATTTTGGGCCACAAATCTAGGCTTGCCACAGATAGTGATGCCTTATATAAAAACTAGCTCCTGGCATCAAAATGTGTGAAAGCAACCATAGTTTATTTATTTTAATATCTTGACACTGATTCCATAAACTCACAATTATGGTGAGGAATGGAAGTGTGATGGCAAAGGTTTTCTTATTTATGACAAGCTTTGTCATGCGTTACACACAAAATCTTACTTCAGGATCATTTGGGGTCTCACCTTTGCTTGATGCTGGTCCCATTATGCTATGTGCACACGCTGCATTTTTCGCATCATTTTTGCTCATTTTTCAAATGCGTTTTTGGTCTAAAAAATGCATGACTCTCCTTCCCCAGCAAAGTCTATGAGTTTTCATTTTTGCTGTCCGCACAGTGCCATTTTGTTTTAGGTGCGTTTTAGTGGTGACCACAAAGATGCAACTGTGACGCCCTGGCCTAGCCAGGTAGTCACAGACATAGAACACACACACCCCTTCCCTGGACAGGTCACACCAGTCACACATTCAAACCCTTGTTGCCACCCTCCAGGCTTGATGTCCACACCAGGTGGGGTGGAGCCAGGCAGTTGGCCCCGCCCACCGAGGAGCTCACAGGCCTGGAGGTGGGAAAACAGTCTAGTCTAGAGAGTCCAGTTGTGGGCAGTGGAGAGTGAGGAGTGAAACTGTTTGTGTCTGGGTTGGAGCCCAGGCACGCCCAGCAAGGTCAGCAGACGGTGGTGGCCGTCTGCAGGAGTTGGTGACGGTCAGCGGAACCGTAGGACCGGAGTCGGGCGGGGGCCTGCCGGTACCGAACCGGGGATCCGATTGGCCGATTGGAGACAAGCACTAGGCAGGGTACTCAGACCCTGACTAGGCTTAAAGCAAACCTTTAGTCAAATTTCCTGATTTCAGTATGGACCTCAGGGGTTCATTCCCACCCAAGTCCCGATTGAAGGCAACAGCCCAACCATACCGGATAATCGCCACCGCCAAGGGCCAGAGATCCAAAGGGCCAGCGTCTGCGGGCAAACGGGCTCCTCCGACAGGTATACGCCGTGAGCGGACTACCGGTGCCCAGGCATTGGAGTCAAGATACAACACATAGGTGCAGGGAAACGACAGCCACCATCAACCCATCCAGGGAGAACACCGCAGCCGGCTGCGGGCCCCCGTCCATCCAGTCGTTTGGTTTACCAGAGACTCTGTCTCTGTCAATCTGTGTCTGAGTGAGTACACCAGTGCCATCCGGCACCGCACCGCGCTGCACCGCAACAATGCACCCTGCAAGCCCCTGCTACGGAACTCTCTCTCTGTCTCTCCCTCTCATCACTAGGTATGTAAATGTGGTGTGAGATCAGTGGCCCAAAGCCATTTAACCCCTCAAAAACACCAGTTACTTATTCAAATCTGTGAAAACTGGGGTTTTGCCCACTTTGATGCCAGTTCTGATGCCCAGAACCTGTTTGGGCCAGGCTGGAGTGATCTGAATTTGATGTGTGGCAACACTAGGTATGTAAATGTGGTGTGAGATCAGTGGCCCAAAGCCATTTAACCCCACAAAAACACCAGTTACTTATTCAAATCTGTGAAAATTGGCTGTGTGCCCACTTTCATGCCAGTTCTGATGCCCAGAACCTGTTTGGGCCAGGCTGGAGTGATCTGAATTTGATGTGTGTCATCACTAGGTATGTAACTGTGGTGTGAGATCAGTGGCCCAAAGCCATTTAACCCCTCAAAAACACCAGTTACTTATTCAAATCTGTAAAACTGGGGTTTTGCCTACTTTGATGCCAGTTCTGATGCCCAGAACCTGTTTGGGCCAGGCTGTAGTGATCTGAATTTGATGTGTGGCATCACTAGGTATGTAAGTGTGGTGTGAGATCAGTGGCCCAAAGCCATTTAACCCTTCAAAAACACCAGTTACTTATTCAAATCTATGAAAACTGGGGTTTTGCCCACTTTGATGCCAGTTCTGATGCCCAGAACCTGTTTGGGCCAGGCTGTAGGGATCTGAATTTGATGTGTGGCATCACTAGGTATGTAAGTGTGGTGTGAGATCAGTGGCCCAAAGCCATTTAACCCTTCAAAAACACCAGTTACTTATTCAAATCTATGAAAACTGGGGTTTTGCCCACTTTGATGCCAGTTCTGATGCCCAGAACCTGTTTGGGCCAGGCTGTAGTGATCTGAATTTGATGTGTGGCATCACTAGGTATGTAAGTGTGGTGTGAGATCAGTGGCCCAAAGCCATTTAACCCCTCAAAAACACCAGTTACTTATTCAAATCTGTGAAAACTGCGATTTTGCCAAATTTGATGCCAGTTCTGATGCCCAGAACCTGTTTGGGCCAGGCTGTAGTGATCTGAATTTGATGTGTGGCATCACTAGGTATGTAAATGTGGTGTGAGATCAGTGGCCCAAAGCCATTTAACCCCTCAAAAACACCAGTTACTTATTCAAATCTGTGAAAACTGGGGTTTTGACCACTTTGATGCCAATTTTGATGCCCAGAACCTGTTTGGGCCAGGCTGGAGTGATCTGAATTTGATGTGCGGCATCACTAGGTATGTAAATGTGGTGTGAGATCAGTGGCCCAAAGCCATTTAACCCCTGAAAAACACCAATTACTTATTCAAATCTGTAAAACTGGGGTTTTGCCTACTTTGATGCCAGTTTTGATGCCCAGAATCTGTTTGGGCCAGGCTGGAGTGATATGAATTTGATGTGTGGCATCACTAGGTATGTAAATGTGGTGTGAGATCAGTGGCCCAAAGCCATTTAACCCTTCAAAAACACCAGTTACTTATTCAAATCTATGAAAACTGGGGTTTTGCCCACTTTGATGCCAGTTCTGATGCCCAGAAGCTGTTTGGGCCAGGCTGGAGTGATCTGAATTTGATGTGCGGCATCACTAGGTATGTGAATGTGGTGTGAGATCAGTGGCCCAAAGCCATTTAACCCCTCAAAAACACCAGTTACTTATTCAAATCTGTGAAAACTGAGGTTTTGCCCACTTTGATGCCAGTTCTGATGCCCAGAAACTGTTTGGGCCAGGCTGGAGTGATCTGAATTTGATGTGTGGCATCACTAGGTATGTAAATGTGGTGTAAGATCAGTGGCCCAAAGCCATTTAACCCCTCAAAAACACCAGTTACTTATTCAAATCTGTGAAAACTGGGGTTTTGACCACTTTGATGCCAATTTTGATGCCCAGAACCTGTTTGTGCCAGGCTGGAGTGATCTGAATTTGATGTGCGGCATCACTAGGTATGTAAATGTGGTGTGATATCAGTGGCCCAAAGCCATTTAACCCCTGAAAAACACCAGTTACTTATTCAAATCTGTAAAACTGGGGTTTTGCCTACTTTGATGCCAGTTTTGATGCCCAGAATCTGTTTGGGCCAGGCTGGAGTGATATGAATTTGATGTGTGGCATCACTAGGTATGTAAGTGTGGTGTGAGATCAGTGGCCCAAAGCCATTTAACCCTTCAAAAACACCAGTTACTTATTCAAATCTATGAAAACTGGGGTTTTGCCCACTTTGATGCCAGTTCTGATGCCCAGAAGCTGTTTGGGCCAGGCTGGAGTGATCTGAATTTGATGTGCGGCATCACTAGGTATGTGAATGTGGTGTGAGATCAGTGGCCCAAAGCCATTTAACCCCTCAAAAACACCAGTTACTTATTCAAATCTGTGAAAACTGAGGTTTTGCCCACTTTGATGCCAGTTCTGATGCCCAGAAACTGTTTGGGCCAGGCTGGAGTGATCTGAATTTGATGTGTGGCATCACTAGGTATGTAAATGTGGTGTAAGATCAGTGGCCCAAAGCCATTTAACCCCTCAAAAACACCAGTTACTTATTCAAATCTGTGAAAACTGGGGTTTTGACCACTTTGATGCCAGTTCTGATGCCCAGAACCTGTTTGGGCCAGGCTGTAGTGATCTGAATTTGATGTGTGGCATCACTAGGTATGTAAATGTGGTGTGAGATCAGTGGCCCAAAGCCATTTAACCCCTCAAAAACACCAGTTACTTATTCAAATCTGTGAAAACTGGGGTTTTGACCACTTTGATGCCAATTTTGATGTCCAGAACCTGTTTGGGCCAGGCTGGAGTGATCTGAATTTGATGTGCGGCATCACTAGGTATGTAAATGTGGTGTGAGATCAGTGGGCCAAAGCCATTTAACCCCTGAAAAACACCAGTTACTTATTCAAATCTGTAAAACTGGGGTTTTGCCCACTTTGATGCCAGTTTTGATGCCCAGAATCTGTTTGGGCCAGGCTGGAGTGATATGAATCTGATGTGTGGCATCACTAGGTATGTAAGTGTGGTGTGAGATCAGTGGCCCAAAGCCATTTAACCCTTCAAAAACACCAGTTACTTATTCAAATCTATGAAAACTGGGGTTTTGCCCACTTTGATGCCAGTTCTGATGCCCAGAACCTGTTTGGGCCAGGCTGGAGTGATCTGAATTTGATGTGTGGCATCACTAGGTATGTGAATGTGGTGTGAGATCAGTGACCCAAAGCCATTTAACCCCTCAAAAACACCAGTTACTTATTCAAATCTGTGAAAACTGAGGTTTTGCCCACTTTGATGCCAGTTCTGATGCCCAGAAACTGTTTGGGCAAGGCTGGAGTGATCTGAATTTGATGTGTGGCATCACTAGGTATGTAACTGTGGTGTGAGATCAGTGGCCCAAAGCCATTTAACCCCTCAAAAACACCAGTTACTTATTCAAATCTGTAAAACTAGGTTTTTGCCCACTTTGATGCCAGTTCTGATGCCCAGAACCTGTTTGGGCCAGGCTGGAGTGATCTGAATTTCATGTGCGGCATCACTAGGTATGTAAGTGTGGTGTAAGATCAGTGGCCCAAAGCCATTTAACCCCTCAAAAACACCAGTTACTTATTCAAATCTGTGAAAATTGGCTGTGTGCCCACTTTGATGCCAGTTCTGATGCCCAGAACCTGTTTGGGCCAGGCTGCACTGATCTGAATTTGATGTGTGGCATCACTAGGTATGTAAATGTGGTGTGAGATCAGTGGCCCAAAGCCATTTAACCCCTCAAAAACATCAGTTACTTATTCAAATCTATGAAAACTGGGTTTTTGCCCACTTTGATGCCAGTTCTGATGCCCAGAACCTGTTTGGGCCAGACTGTAGTGATCTGAATTTGATGTGTGGCATCACTAGGTATGTAAGTGTGGTGTGAGATCAGTGGCCCAAAGCCATTTAACCCCTCAAAAACACCAGTTACTTATTCAAATCTGTGAAAACTGCGATTTTGCCAACTTTGATGCCAGTTCTGATGCCCAGAACCTGTTTGGGCCAGGCTGGAGTGATCTGAATTTGATGTGTGGCATCACTAGGTATGTAAATGTGGTGTGAGATCAGTGGCCCAAAGCCATTTAACCCCTCAAAAACACCAGTTACTTATTCAAATCTGTGAAAACTGGGGTTTTGACCACTTTGATGCCAATTTTGATGCCCAGAACCTGTTTGGGCCAGGCTGGAGTGATCTGAATTTGATGTGCGGCATCACTAGGTATGTAAATGTGGTGTGAGATCAGTGGCCCAAAGCCATTTAACCCCTGAAAAACACCAGTTACTTATTCAAATCTGTAAAACTGGGGTTTTGCCCACTTTGATGCCAGTTCTGATGCCCAGAACCTGTTTGGGCCAGGCTGTAGTGATCTGAATTTGATGTGTGGCATCACTAGGTATGTAAGTGTGGTGTGAGATCAGTGGCCCAAAGCCATTTAACCCCTCAAAAACACCAGTTACTTCTTCAAATCTATGAAAACTGAGGTTTTGCCCACTTTGATGCCAGTTCTGATGCCCAGAAACTGTTTGGGCCAGGCTGGAGTGATCTGAATTTGATGTGGGGCATCACTAGGTATGTAAATGTGGTGTAAGATCAGTGGCCCAAAGCCAATTAACCCCTCAAAAACACCAGTTACTTATTCAAATCTGTGCAAATTGGCTGTGTGCCCACTTTGATGCCAGTTCTGATGCCCAGAACCTGTTTGGGCCAGGCTGGAGTGAACTGAATTTGATGTGTGGCATCACTAGGTATGTAACTGTGGTGTGATATCAGTGGCCCAAAGCCATTTAACCCCTCAAAAACACCAGTTACTTATTCAAATCTGTGAAAACTGGGGTTTTGCCCACTTTGATGCCAGTTCTGATGCCCAGAACCTGTTTGGGCCAGGCTGGAGTGATCTGAATTTCATGTGTGGCATCACTAGGTATGTAAATGTGGTGTGAGATCAGTGGCCCAAAGCCATTTAACCCCTCAAAAACACCAGTTACTTATTCAAATCTGTGAAAACTGGGGTTTTGACCAATTTGATGCCAGTTTTGATGCCCAGAACCTGTTTGGGCCAGGCTGGAGTGATCTGAATTTGATGTGTGGCATCACTAGGTATGTAAATGTGGTGTGAGATCAGTGGCCCAAAGCCATTTAACCCCTCAAAAACACCAGTTACTTATTCAAATCTGTGAAAATTGGCTGTGTGCCCACTTTGATGCCAGTTCTGATGCCCAGAACCTGTTTGGGCCAGGCTGGAGTGATCTAAATTTGATGTGTGGCATCACTAGGTATGTAAATATGGTGTGAGATCAGTGGCCCAAAGCCATTTAACCCCTCAAAAACACCAGTTACTTATTCAAATCTGTGAAAACTGAGGTTTTGCCCACTTTGATGCCAGTTCTGATGCCCAGAACCTGTTTGGGCCAGGCTGTAGTGATCTGAATTTGATGTGTGGCAACACTAGGTATGTAAATGTGGTGTGAGATCAGTGACCCAAAGCCATTTAACCCCTCAAAAACATCAGTTACTTATTCAAATCTGTGAAAATTGGCTGTGTGCCCACTTTGATGCCAGTTCTGATGCCCAGAACCTGTTTGGGCCAGGCTGGAGTGATCTGAATTTGATGTGTGGCAACACTAGGTAAGTAAATGTGGTGTGAGATCAGTGGCCCAAAGCCATTTAACCCCTCAAAAACACCAGTTACTTATTCAAATCTGTAAAACTGGGGTTTTGCACACTTTGATGCCAGTTCTGATGCCCAGAACCTGTTTGGGCCAGGCTGTAGTGATCTGAATTTGATGTGCGGCATCACTAGGTATGTAAATGTGGTGTGAGATCAGTGACCCAAAGCCATTTAACCCCTCAAAAACATCAGTTACTTATTCAAATCTGTGAAAATTGGCTGTGTGCCCACTTTGATGCCAGTTCTGATGCCCAGAACCCCTTTGGGCCAGGCTGGAGTCACTTCAGTTTGATTAGAGGCATCACTAGATATGCAATTCTGGTGTTAGATCAGTGGCCCAAAGCCATTTAATCCTTTCACTAACATACTTTGGTGCCCACTTTGATGCCCATTTTTATGCCAGTTTTATAATTTTTGCAGCTGGTTTTGAGTGTATTTATATTAGGGCGCATCAGTGCATTGTATTTTATTATTGTCCTGTGTTATTTTTGTTGTTAAATGCATAAAAAACTGAAAAAACTAAATTGCCGAATAAGAAACTGATGAATAAGAAACCAACTTCAGCCCCGAATAAGAAACCAACTTCAGCATCGTCATTTTAAGTTGCTTCTGGTCACACGCAGAGCGGGGGGAGGGGTGGGCGGGACTGTTTTGATTATAATGTCATCCATGAAATGCTCTTTGTATAAGAGCAGATTGTAAAAGAAATTCGGTTAAAATTCAATAAAAAGATGATGGGACAGGAGGAAGGGGGATAAACTTCCAGTAACCATACATATAACAGTACTGGGAGGAGACATGGATGATGGGACAGTAGGAAGGGGGATAAACTTCCAGTAATCATACATATAGCACAGGGCTAGAAGGGGAAATGGATGATGGGACAGGAGGAAGGGGGATAAACTTCCAGTAATAACACATATAACACGGGACTGGGAGGAGACATGGATGATGGGACAGAAGGAAGGGGGGATAAACTTCCAGTAATCATACATACTGTATAACACAGGGCTAGGAGTGGACATGGATGATGGGACAGAAGGAAGGAGAATAAACTTCCAGTAACCATACATATAACAGTACTGGGAGGAGACCTGGATGATGGGACAGAAGGAAGGGGGATAAACTTCCAGTAATCATACATATAACAGTACTGGGAGGAGACATGGATGATGGGACAGGAGGAAGGGGGGATAAACTTCCAGTAATCATACATATAACAGTACTGGGAGGAGACATGGATGATGGGACAGGAGGAAGAGGGATAAACTTCCAGTAATCATACATATAACAGTACTGGGAGGAGACATGGATGATGGGACAGGAGGAAGAGGGATAAACTTCCAGTAATCATACATATAACAGTACTGGGAGGAGACATGGATGATGGGACAGGAGGAAGGGGGATAAACTTCCAGTAATCATACATATAGCACAGGGCTAGAAGGGGAAATGGATGATGGGACAGAAGGAAGGGGAATACACTTCCAGTAATCATACATATAGCACAGGGCTAGAAGGGGAAATGGATGATGGGACAGAAGGAAGGGGAATACACTTCCAGTAAGCATACATGTAACAGTACTGGGAGGAGACCTGGATGATGGGACAGAAGGAAGGGGGATAAACTTCCAGTAATCATACATATAACAGTACTGGGAGGAGACATGGATGCTGATATCACCCACTATACTCACCTAGTGTGATACCACTCATACATGTGCTTGCAGCTTGCACAGGATGTTGCAGATCGGCGCTCTCTGCTCTTCCTGCCTCTGGATCCTTGCTCTCTAGTCTCTATGATCCCGGGGTCACATTGTATCACCTACTCTCTGGTCTCCGGGAGAAGTAACGTTATCTTTCCCGGCGGTGTGAGCACCCAGAACAGGAGATCCGGTGGTCGTGCAGTGCAGCTCCCTCTAATGGTCACCCGTAGTAATGACATATTCACAGTGAGACGTTATTTGTTAAATTATTTATTTATCCCATTCACAATCCTATAATGACATTAGATACAGCCAGGCGGGGGCTACGGGAAAATGGCCGTGGACGGATAAACCTATAAAGAATTAATTTGGCCCTTATGTTCAGGATCAGTGACTGGATGCTGACGTCACGCTCTCCATACTTACAAATGCTATTCATCGCTACATAAAGCGGTGTCAGCCAATCACCGTGGTGGGCGGGGTTCAGCTGGTACCGAAGGGTTGAGCCTAGAATGTACAGGCTGTAGTCATGCCCAGGAAGTAGCCCGTACATTCTAGCTTCTTCAGTAGTGAAGCAGTTAGAATGTACAGGCTGTAGTCATGCCCAGGAAGTAGCCCGTACATTCTAGCTTCTTCAGTAGTGAAGCAGCTAGAATGTACAGGCTGCAGTCATGATCTGAAGGAGCCCGTAAATTCTAGCTGACTCACTACTGAAGAAGCTAGAATGTACGGACTCCTTCCTGGGCCTGACTGCAGCCTGTATATTCTAGCTGTTTGACTACTGAAGACACTAGAATGTACAGGCTCCTTCCAGGTGTATATTACTGAGGATTTCAGATATACAGGCTCCTTCCCGGACCTGACTGCAACCTGTACATTGTAATACACTCTTTACTGAAGAAACTAGAATGTATGGGCTTCCAGGTGTATATTATTGTGACGCCCTGGACTAGCCAGGTAGTCACAGGTAGGCCCTTACACAAACACCTCCCCCCCCCTTAGGCCCTGTGCGTACTTACCGTTTTTTGCCGCGGATTTCCTGCGGATTTGCTGCATGTTTCGCTGCAGAAAATGTTCATAACATCTCTGCAGTAAATCCCCAGCAAAACCTATGGCAAAAAAAAATGCTGTGCGCACTAGGCGGAATTTGACAGCTGCATGTTTTGCAGCGGTATTCCCGCAGCAAAAACAATTGCATGTCACTTCTTTTCCGCACGTCGCTGCGGGATTTCACTCCATTGACTGCCATGTAATCGTGAAATCCCGAAGGGAATAACGCAGGCAGCAAATTCTGTGTGGTTCACTGCGTTTTCCTGCGTTATTCCCTCCGGTATTTTGCGGTTTACCTGCGGTAATGTACATCGCTGCCTGCGGTTTGCAGGAAAGTGATGTCATTATGGCAGGAAGAGGAAGCGGAGCAGAGAGTAAATGTCGCGGGCGGGGAGGAGGGTGTCGGCACACTACGCTCACCCCTTCTGCTCGGGTCCGGCAGCTGCTCAGTGGTGGCTCGAGCTGTGGGCCGGATCCCGGGGTTTCTCGAGCGACACTCCTCGCCCGTGAGTGAAAGGGGGTTTGTTGGGTGTGGGGATTGTTATAGTTCGTGACGCCACCCACGGTTGTGGTGATTTCACCACCGCTGCTCAATACGGGGTTCCCGGGGATGGTGATGCGGAGCAGCCAGGTGTTGTGTTGCCCCTCCGTGGGTAGGGGTTGGTGATCCCGGGGCCCGGTGATGGTTTGTGAGGTGCGGGGCCTGGTGGGCGCAGGGACGCGGGGGCAGCGCTGTGCCTTGCGGCACTGTGGTACTCACTCAGCCTGAGACACGGACACAGTTTGTACGGTAAACCAAACGGCTGGTAGGACGGTCCCACAGACAGCTGCACCTGCACTCCCGGTAGGTGACGGTGATGTCCCTCTTCCTTGCACCTATGGTTGACTTGTGGTAGCGGTGGATTCCCTCCGGTTACCCGCTCCCCGACTACAATCTGGGCCGGAGGAGCTCTACACTTTGCCCGCAGGCGCTGGCCCTGAGAAACTGGTGCCGTGGCGGTGGCGGTGTCTCTCTGCTTCAGGTTGGGCTGTTGCCTTCAATCGGGACTTGGTTGTTGGGGGATCTACGTCCCCTTCACTGACGGATTCGGCAAATTTGGCGACTCCTAGCCTTGCCGGGGTCCGAGAGGCCCCTGCCCTGGTGCTGACTGTCCTTCGGAACACTGCTCCAGACCACCGGGCACACAGCCAACGGGGTCCTTCCAGGAACTTCCAAACGGTCCCCCTCCAGACAGTCACCGCCGTCGCTGACCTTGCTGATCTGGCCCTACACAAAGCTGGACCCTTCAGGCTTTCCTTTCTTCTTGTCACCTCACTTGCTTTCCTCCTTTACCACTTTTCTACTTTCACTACTTTCACTTAGTTGTTTACTCCTTCACTCTAGCTCCTCACTCCTACTCCTCCCTGAGCTGAACTGCCTGGTTTTCCCGCCTCCAGAGTTGTGAGCTCCTCGGTGGGCGGAGCCAACCACCTGGCCCACCCCCTGGTGTGCATCATCAAACTCCTGGAGGAAGGCAACAAGGATTTCTGGTTAGCTTTGATGTGCCTACCTGGAGTGTGGGGTGCGGTGGTGTGTGACCTGTGTCCCCTGGCTTGCCCAGGGCGACACATTCCCCCTTAGCAAAATGCAGACCGTCCGCGGGCTGCCGTCCTACACCGGTTTTATTTTTCTGAAAAACATAACATTTGGAAAATCAACATATATACATTTTTAATCAAAAACTCTTCCCAAGACGGGAGGCACATTTACTTTTAACGTTGCAACGGTGTATGGTTACGGTTTCCGCTCTCTCCCACCCAAGCAACCTGGCCCTGATGCTGCCCCTAAAGCCCAGGCAGCACCCCTTGACCCACAGTCCAGCACACGGTACCCGAGCGGGATCTGTCCTTGCCCTCCAGAGGGTAGCCACCGGTTCCTTTGGTGGCTGGGCCCCAGCCTGCTCTGCTGAGGGCCCTCCCTCCAACCTGCCTCTCCGGAGGCGGCACTGCGGAAACGGTAACGGTAACCAACATATTTACAAGCCACTTAACGTTTGTGGTGCCCTGCAAGTTCACGGGCTTGTCCATGGATAGTCCTCCATGCATAACTTTAAACGGTCCCCACGGGGACAACGGTGCCGGCTCCAGCCGGTTCTTAATCACAAAGAGCAAATCTGGTTACTGTTCGGTAATCATTTTTCATCATTTTTCAAAACTTTTTCAAACACACTGACTTCTGGTCCCAACGGGGACAACTTTTAGGCGGAGGACCGCCGGCTTAGCAGTCCATCCTCAATCGCGGGGCTCTAGTGCCACCTTCACATGGTGCACCGCCGTGGACCCCGATGGTAGCTAGCTGCGGGTCATCTTCCTCCATATTCATGCGGGCATGCACATCCGCTCTACACCCCTCTCGGGCATCGATCTCCCTGCGCAGCTGCTGTTGCCGTCGCTCCCAGCCGGGAGCATTTTCTGTTTGCTCCGGTTCAGCGTGTGCGGGGGACGGGCCCAGCCAGAGTCCCTCCGTGTCGGCTATGACCGGCACCTTCAGTAATGAGGGACCCCGCTGTGACATGGCCTGCTCTGCCTCCTGGCAGCTGCATCCCCGCCGTGCCTCCGGTGCATCTTTGCTGACGGCTTCAGCCTTCGGCTTCTTCCATGGAAGCGATTCAGGGTGGTCATAAGCTTCTGCTGCAGGTCGGTCCGCCGGGGTGGATTGGCAGGGTACCGCTACCGGTGGTGGTGGTAGCGGGCCTAGTGGCGGGGCAGCAGCAGCTAACGCGGGTAGCGGGAGAGGCAGCAGGGTGAACGGGTGTAGGCCGGGCCCCTCAGCCGCAGCGGCCGATCCCTCGGGAATACAGGGACGTGGGTCTCTTACCCGTTCCTCCAAATCTTCCTCCACCTCGCATCTCCACATAGCAGCCACCACTTCCACCATGTCGGCCTCCCACTCCTCCAGGAGGAGCTGCATGCGGACCTGCAAACGGCTGCTTAGCTGGGTGGTCCGGACTTCCACCCACGCCGCCATGCCGGGCGCGGGGACCACGGTGTTGTTGGTCGGACTCAGCATCTTTAGCAGCGGCCTCTTCCAGGAACCAATAAATGGCCGCAGGGTCCTGGCGTCCCTGCTTCCACAGCCGCGCTCACATGCGGCCAGCCGCCATTTCGTCCCCCTTAGCTCTTTCCGGCCCCTCCTCTCGCGGGGCGGGGTTTTGGCCTTCGCGCCTCTACTGCTCGAGAAGACGCTCGAGCGGGAACTTTTCGCGCCAAAGATGGCGGCTTCTGAAATTTTTCTGCCGGATACCTCCGGCGGTAACAAGGCGCACCTCTACCAGACGGCAGAGCGGTAAGATCCTGTTCGTGACGCCAAGTTGTCGCGGGCGGGGAGGAGGGTGTCGGCACACTACGCTCACCCCTTCTGCTCGGGTCCGGCAGCTGCTCAGTGGTGGCTCGAGCTGTGGGCCGGATCCCGGGGTTTCTCGAGCGACACTCCTCGCCCGTGAGTGAAAGGGGGTTTGTTGGGTGTGGGGATTGTTATAGTTCGTGACGCCACCCACGGTTGTGGTGATTTCACCACCGCTGCTCAATACGGGGATCCCGGGGATGGTGATGCGGAGCAGCCAGGTGTTGTGTTGCCCCTCCGTGGGTAGGGGTTGGTGATCCCGGGGCCCGGTGATGGTTTGTGAGGTGCGGGGCCTGGTGGGCGCAGGGACGCGGGGGCAGCGCTGTGCCTTGCGGCACTGTGGTACTCACTCAGCCTGAGACACGGACACAGTTTGTACGGTAAACCAAACGGCTGGTAGGACGGTCCCACAGACGGCTGCACCTGCACTCCCGGTAGGTGACGGTGATGTCCCTCTTCCTTGCTCCTATGGTTGACTTGTGGTAGCGGTTGATTCCCTCCGGTTACCCGCTCCCCGACTGCAATCTGGGCCGGAGGAGCTCTACACTTTGCCCGCAAGCGCTGGCCCTGAGAAACTGGTGCCGTGGCGGTGGCGGTGTCTCTCTGCTTCAGGTTGGGCTGTTGCCTTCAATCGGGACTTGGTTGTTGGGGGATCTACGTCCCCTTCACTGACGGATTCGGCAAATTTGGCGACTCCTAGCCTTGCCGGGGTCCGAGAGGCCCCTGCCCTGGTTCTGACTGTCCTTCGGAACACTGCTCCAGACCACCGGGCACACAGCCAACGGGGTCCTTCCAGGAACTTCCAAACGGTCCCCCTCCAGACAGTCACCGCCGTCGCTGACCTTGCTGATCTGGCCCTACACAAAGCTGGACCCTTCAGGCTTTCCTTTCTTCTTGTCACCTCACTTGCTTTCCTCCTTTACCACTTTTCTACTTTCACTACTTTCACTTAGTTGTTTACTCCTTCACTCTAGCTCCTCACTCCTACTCCTCCCTGAGCTGAACTGCCTGGTTTTCCCGCCTCCAGAGTTGTGAGCTCCTCGGTGGGCGGAGCCAACCGCCTGGCCCACCCCCTGGTGTGCATCATCAAACTCCTGGAGGAAGGCAACAAGGATTTCTGGTTAGCTTTGATGTGCCTACCTGGAGTGTGGGGTGCGGTGGTGTGTGACCTGTGTCCCCTGGCTTGCCCAGGGCGACACATAAACACACACATCACAGACACAGACACATCACACTCACACACAGACATAACACACACACATCGCACTCACACACAGACATATAGAATACACATAGAAAGCAAACGGACATATAGAAAAAAAACCACGTGGGCTCCGCCGTATTTTTAGCATCCAACCGAGGTAAGCACACAGCGGCGGCCCGGTATTCTCAGGCTGGGGAGGGCGGGGGGCAGGGTTAATCTCCCCCGCCTCCCTCCTACCTCCCGCAGCCGAGAATATCAGCCGCAGCTGCCCCGGGACTGTCGCATCCATTATGCGACAGTACCGGAGTGTCCCCGGCTCTTCCAGCTGCCGTCATGCGGTGGCAGTCAGAGAAATAATATAAGGGGTTAATGGCGGCGGATCGCCGCCACTAAGTCCAGGCTTGATCATGACAGCGTCTATGAGACAGCTGACATGATCAACCCATAAGTAAAGTGAAAAAACACACACCGAAAAATCCTTTATTTTAAATAAAACACAAAAAAGCTCCTGGTTCACCCGTTTATGAACCCCCCCCGAAACACACAGCTCCGGCGTAATCCACGTCCTGCGATGCTTGCATCCAGCCGCGACTGACACACAGCTCTGAATGCAGCCTCGCAGAGAGGTAATTACCGGTCATTTCCCACGGCCGGTAATGTGAACACACTACCGACCGTGAGAAATGCAGCGTGTGCTCACAGGGACTCTGTCTATCTATCCCTCTATCTATCTATCTATCTATCTATCTATCTATCTATCTATCTATCTATCCCTCTATCTAGCTATCTCTCTATCTATTCTTCTATCTATTTATCTATCTGCTATCTAGGAAAAGGCTTTTTTTTTTTTTTTCAATGTGCTTTATTGCATTGAATGCATTAAAGCACATGTACCAACCCGCACACGGCAAAACCGCGGCAATACCACGAACAATACTGCGGTAAAACCGCGGCAAACCGCATGCGGTTTTCGTGTGCGGTTTGCCGCGGTTTTTTACCGTGGGTGTGGTAATCTTTCAATGCCTGCGGAATTTTCTTGAGAAAATTCCATTTTCCAGTGCGCACAAAGCCTTAATAAGGTAACAGTAGCCAACCTACAAAACCCTTGTCACCTCCCTCAGGGTTTGATGTTCACACCAGGGGGCGGAGCCAGGTGGTTGGCCACGCCCACCAAGGAGTACACAGGCCCTGAGGCAAGTAAAACAGTGGTTTAGTTGTGACAGTGAAGTGGAGTGGAGTTCAAGTGCAGACCTGTTTCCAGGTCTGCCACAGTCTAACATCAGGTGTCTGGGTTGGAGCCCAGTCACCTCTGGCAAGGAGGCAGACGGTGGTGGCCGCCTGCAGGAGCTGGGATTGCAGCCGGTGGAACCATAAGGGACCGGGACCAGGTAGTGGCCCGCCGGTACCGAACCAGGGAACCGATTGGAAACCGGAGCACCAGGAGGGGTACTCAGACCCAGTACGAGGCCCAGAAACAACTAGACCGAGTCGAATCAACTAATTGAGGACTGGACTTTAGGCCCTTTCCCACCTAAGACCCAACTGAAGACAACAGCCCAACGATAGGGGTAGAAAGCCCCACGGGCCAGCGCCTGAGGGCACACGGGCTCTACCGGCACATACAAGGCTGGGGAGCGGACTACCGTGCCTCAGGCATAGGAGTCATCATTTCTACCAAAAGTGAGGTGCAGGAGAAAGGCGGAAACCACCAACCTGAAAAGGGGAAAAGCACAGCCGGCTACGGGCACCGTCCACCATCTTGTTTGGTTTACCAGAGACTCCAGCTTGTCTGTAATAGTGAGTACAACAGTGCCTTCGGGCCGCGCACCGCGCCGCACTGCACCGACACGCCAGCCCGCCTCCATTCCCTTCCCGCCTAGGCACCTCCCTCGGGCCCCCGGGACTATTATCCCCCTACGCACGGAGGGGTCAACACCAAGCTGTGCAACACCGTCCCTGGGAGCCTAGTCAACGGCAGCGGTGGTGTCCATCCATTCACCACAACCCGTGGGTGGCGTCACGAACTTAATCCCCAAACTACCGCGGCCCTGGCCCTCTCCACCAAACACCACCCCTCGCCAGCAACTCCCTTTCAGAGCGACGTGACCATCGGGTCCGTGAGGAGCTCGAGCCACCCACCGACGAGCACGGATCCGAGTGGCTCGGCAGCCAGCCGAGCCCCGGGGCGGTACATTATTTTATTTATTATTATAGTGCCATTTATTCCATGGCGATTTACATGTGAAAGAGGTATATGTTGCGGGCGGGGGCCGCTGCCTGCTTCTCGGGGCCCGCTCGGATCCGGGTTGCTGCTGCGGCTCGAGTGGTGACCGGACCCGACTCGCACGGCCGTCCGTTCTCACAACCATCGGAAAAGGGGAAAATATTTACAGGGGGTTTGTTGTGTCGGTGACGCCACCCGTGGGTTGCGGTGAGGGATGGTGACACTGCCGCTGCCTGGTGATGGGGCGCCCGGGGCTGATGGAGCGGGTCAGCAAGGTGGGATCTCCTCCACAAGTACAGGAGGTGTCCCGAGGCCCAGGTACTCGGGAATAATGGCTGATGGAGGTGGCGTGCCGGGTTGGACCGGGGATTAGTGGTGTACTCACAGGTCAAAGAATCACACACAAGTCCAGTGGTAAACCAAATTGCCAGTGACCGGTCGCCTTTGGCGGGTGTATTCGGGTCCCACACCTGTGTGTAGCAAACAGGGGTCCCTTCCTCCTGCACTCTGTGTCTTCTCTGGGACGACTCCGCTTGGAACGGGTAAGTCCACTCCCGGTACTGTGTATGTTTGGGAGCTGTGGCCCGCGAAATCTGACCCTTGGGATTTCTGTGGGTTCTGACGGACACCCTATCTCTCGCGTTGGGCTTACGTTTCGCTCTCTGGGCTTCTGTGGAACAAGGATTGAAACCTTGTCCCCGACTGGTCAATTAACAAGGGGGCTTGCAACCGTCCTTGTCCTAGGGTCCAGGTACCCCGACTGTGCACGGACTCCGGACCGGATTCCCGCTGTCGGCACCGGCGGGCTACAACCCTACCCCGGTCCACTTAAGGTCTCCCGCGACCGGATCTCCGTCGCCTATGGTCCTGCTTGCCGTCTGCCACCTAGTGAGGAAGTCCAGGGGCCCCAACCCCTGGCTCACTTCCACTGTCTGCACTTGACTACCGTCAGACGGTCCGAACTGACCTTGACTGCTCCTCCACTCAACTCTTGACTTTTCTGTTTCCGCCCCTGACACCTCAGGACCCTTAGATGGGCGCTCCCATCTGCCTGGTCCCGCCCACTGGTGTGTCCCTATTGTCATGAGGGGGTGGCTAGGATTTAATGGCTGTGTGTTTTACCAGGGTGTGGGTTTTTGTGTTGGATCAAGGAGGGTGGACTACTTCTGTGACTACCTGGTTTTGCCAGGGCGTCACATAAACATCTTCAGTAAGTCACAATTCTTAGCCACTTGCGCCATTGTATAGCCTAGAAACAAAAAAAAAGAAAGAAAATGAAGCATTGTTAACGTTACAGTAAAAGATAATTGATCTATAAAACAAACATTTCTGGATCAATATAACCGAAGCCAAATAAAAAAAAAAATAAAACAAAAACACACCAAAAAATAAAATGATAATTCTTCGCAGTATGAACCGTGCTGCAACTGGAGGCGATGACCTCTGATTTCCAGATATTGGCCACCACACTGTATGGTACTACTGTATATTACATACAGCTGCAGGACATTATGGGAGGGCTTGCAAAACCTATTTTATTAAAAAAAAAAAAAGCCATTTAGAACCTCTGTGTGATGCCCAGGACAACCCACCCTCCTAATATTATAACACCCCCACAATCCAATGACAGGCAGACCCCTCAGCATCATACACCCCCCACATCCAAATCACAGAAGTCCCACCGAGCAGCACTGCCGCCCCCCCCTCCCCAGCAGCCCTAGCCCCCACCACAGATGACCCCCCCAGCAGCACTGACCCCCCCTTCCCCAGCAGCCCTAGCCCCCACTATAGATGACCCCCAGCAGCACTGATCCTCCCCCTCTCCATTGACCCCCACCACAGATGGCTCCCAACAGCACTGCCCCCCCATCCCCAGCAGCACTAACCTCCTCTAGCCTCAGCAGCACTGACCCCAACCACAGATGGCCCCCAGCACTAACCCCGTTCCCTGCCCAGCAACACTGGCCCCAGCAGCACTGCCCCCCCCACACTGCCCCCCCATCCCCAGCAGCACTGATCCCCCCTCATACCCAGCAGCACTGACCCCCATGACAGATGGCCCCCAGCATTAACCCCCTTCCCTCCCCACACTAACTCCCCCCATCCCCAGCAGCACTAGCCCCCACCATAGATGGCTCCCAGCACTGATCCCCTTCCCTCCCCTGCAGCACTGGCCCCCCCACCCTGACCCCCCTTCACTCAGCACCTATGTCCCCCCCCAAGCCGAGCAGCAACGCTCCCCCCTGCCCCCAGCCGAGCAGCAACGCTCCTCCCGCACCCAGCCGAGCAGCAACGGTCCCCCCCGCCCCCAGCTGAGCAGCAACGCCCCCCCACCCCCAGCCGAGCAGCAACGCCCCCCCGCCCCCAGCCGAGCAGCAACACTCCCCACCGCCCCCAGCCGAGCAGCAACGCTCCCGCCCGCCCCCAGCCGAGCAGCTCTCCCCCCGGCTTCCAGCTGAGCAGCAATGCTCCCCCCAATCTCCAGCAACACTGAACCCCACCACAGATGGGGTGCCCAACAGCAATGTCCCACCACAGATGGCCCCCAGCACTAACCCCTTCACTACCCATACTGACTTCCCCCATCCACAGCAGAACTGACCCCCCCTAGCCCCAGCATTGACTCCCACCACAGATGGCCCCCCAGCACTAACCCTCTTCCCTCCCCACACTGCATCCCCCATCCCCAGCAGAACTGTCCCCCCCTAGCCCCAGCAGCACTGACCCCCCCATCCCAAACAGCATTGACTCCCACCACAGATGGCCCCAAGCACTTACCCCCTTCCCTCCCCACACTGACTCCTCCCATCCCCAGCAGCACTAGCCCCCAAACACAGATGGCCCCCAGCAGCATGACCCCCACATCCCCAGCAGAACTGACCCCAACCACAGATGGCTCCCAGCACTAACCCCCTTCCCTGCCCAGCCTCACTGGTCCCAGCAACACTGACCCCTATCACAGATGGCCCCCAGCAGCAATGACACCCCCCCATCCCCAGCAGCACTGATCCCCCCCGCACTAAGGGCGGCGATACACACCACGATATATCGTGCGATCGCATGAGCGATCGCACCCGCCACCGTCGTTTGTGCGTCACAGGCAATTCATTGCCCGTGGCACACAAAGTCGTTAACCCCCGTCACACGTACTTACCTCCCTAACGACGTCGCTGTGGGCGGCGAACATCCTCTTCCTGAAGGGGGAGGGACGTTCGGCGTCACAGCGACGTCACACAGCGGCCACCCAATAGAAGCGGAGGGGTGGAGATGAGCAGCCGGAAAATCCCGCCCACCTCCTTCCTTCCTCATTGCCGGCGGGACGCAGGTAAGCTGTGTTCGTCATTCCCGGGGTGTCAGACATAGCGATGTTTGCTGCCTTGGTAACGACGAAAAACCGGCGCACAGAAGGAGGAACGACATTATGAAAATTAATGAAGTGTCAACGAGCAACGATAAGGTGAGTATTTTTGATGGTTAACAGTCGTTCGGAGCTGTCACACGCTACGACATCTCTAACGATGTCGGATGTGCGTCACGAATTCCGTGACCCCGACGACATATCGTTAGATATATCGTAGCATCTGACGCCGCCTTTACTCCCACCACAGATCGCCCCTAGCACTGATCCCCTTCCCTCCCTTGAAGCACTGACCCACCACCCTGACCCCCCCCTTCATCAAGCGCTGATCACCCCGCAACGATTCTCCCCAAACCGAGCAGCAACGATCCCCCCTATCTCCAGCAACACTGACTCCCACCACAGATGGTGACAGCGGCCGAGCGGTGGCTCGAGGGGTCTCCGGACCCGGGGGAGTGGGGGCTCGTGCGGACACTCAAATTTAAAAGGGGGGATATGTACAGGGGGGGTTAGAAGTTCGTGACGCCACCCACGGTGCGTGGTTAAGATGGAGTACCACCGCTGCTGTTGGGAGCGCCCGGTGGCGGTGATATGGCAGCAAGTTGTTTAACCCCTCAGTGGGTAGTGAGTTTTGCTCCGGGGCCCGGTGATGGTGGTAGAGAGGTGCCGTTGGGGAGGAAAAGGGTTTCTGCGTACTCACTCAGTCCAAGAATACTGACACCGACAACTTGTAAACCAGAATTCTGAGCACCGCTGCAGCAGGGAGGGAGTACGCTAGGATCTGTGCCCTTGCTGTTGCTTGTTAGCCTGTGATCTTTTCTGTGGCACTTTATTCACTATTTGGACCCTGTAGTGTGGAACTAGTCAGGTCCCGCTCACCCGTATGGCTAACGGAGTGAGCTTGCTCTCAGGGTTCACGCTTGAGATTTTCTGGACTAGGTATTGGGAAAGTCCTATCCCCTCGTTGTGCTAGTACCCCGATTTTGGAGCGGGTGGAGGATGAATCTTGAAGACTTCACCCTCGTTGGGTAAATTACCAGGATGCGTGAAGCCACTTCCCAGCCTAGGTTCCACGTACCCTGTCGTGCCCTGGCCCCTGCCCGGAAATGGCTCAAGGCCACCAGCTCCACTCCTCGGCAGATCCGTGCCCCTTGACACAATCCCCTGCGACCGGGGTTTCAGCTCCTACCAGGTCCAGACCAACGTCTGCCACCTAGCATTCTACAGGGAGCCCTGCTCCTGACCTCCTCTCTCCTCAACTTCACCGCACACTCTCCTTGTGACATCTCCCTTTGAGAGTCACCACTCCACTCCCCACTGCTCCTAACACCTCTGACTCTCCCCTACCAACCCCCCAAGTGGGTGGCCCTATTCCGTTCAGGCCCCCCAGTGGTGTGTCTGGTGGGTGTGGTGCAAAGTGTTCCTAGGGTTTTGACTGGTTCTGCTCTTAGCAATACCGAAGGCCAAGGATCCGTAACCAAAGAGGATGCGGATACTGTGCAGAAGGGCAGATTGCACAATACCCTGTGACGACCTGATAGGCCAGGGCGTCACAACCAACAGCACTGTCCCCCCACACTGACCACCACCACAGATGAGCCCCCCCAACAGCACTGTCCACTCACACTGATCCCCCCCTCCCCAGCAGCACTGACCACCATCCCCAGCAGAGAACCAACCCCCCCCCAATCCCAGCACTAATCACCATTCCCAGCAGAGAACAGACCCCCCCCGCCGATCCCAGCACTGATCACTATTCCCAGCAGAAAGCTGACCCCCCTGATCCCAGCACTGCAGAGAACTGCCCCCCCCCGATCCCAGCACTGACCACCATCCCCAGCAGAGAACCGACCCCCTCCTCAATCACCATCCCCAGCACTGACCACCATCCCCAGCAGAGAACCGACCCCCCCCTCGATCACCATCCCCAGCACTGACCACCATCCCCAGCAGAAAATCAAACCTCCTCCCCCCGATCCCAGCACTGATCACCATCCCCAACAGAGAACCGCCCCCCCCCGATCCCTACACTGACCACCATCCCTAGCAGAGAACCAACCCCCCCCCTGATTCCAGCACTGACCAGCATCCCCAGCAGAGGACCAACCCCCCCTGATCCCAGCACTGACCGATCCTCCCCTGATCCCAGCACTGGCCACCATCCCTAGCAGAGAACCAATCCCCCTGATCCCAGCACTGACCACCATCCCCAGAAGAGGACCGACCCCCCCCCCGATCCCAGAACTGACCCCCATCCCCAGAAGAGGACCGACCCCCTCTGATCCCAGCACTGACCACCATCCCCAGTAGAGGACCGACTCCCCTGATCCCAGCACTGACCGATCCCCCCCTGATCCCAGCACTGACCACCATCACCAGCAGAGAACCGACCCCCCCCCGACTCACAATCCAAATCAGAGGACCAACCCCCCTCCTGATCACCATCCCCAGCAGAGGACCGACCCCCTCCCCGATCACCATCCATAGCAGAGGACCGACCCCCGCCCCCCCGATCACCATCCCCAGCAGAGAACTGACCCCCCTGATCCTAGCACTGACCACTATCCCCAGAAGAGGACTGACCCCCCCCACTGATCCCAGCACTGACCACCATCCCTAGCAGAGAAGCAGAGAACCGACCCCCCCTGATCCCAGCACTGACCACCATCCCCAGCAGAAGACTGACCCCCTCCTCCCGATCCCAGCACTGACCCCCATCCCCAGAAGAGGACCGACCCCCCCTGAACCCAGCACTGACCACCATCCCTAGCACCTAGCATAGAACCGACCCCCCTGATCCCAGCACTGACCACCATCCCCAGAAGAGGACCGACCCCCCCTCCCGATCCCAGCACTGACCCCCTTCCCCAGAAGAGAACCAACCCCCCCCTGATCCCAGCACTGACCACCATCCCCAGCAGAGGACCGACCCCCCTGATCCCAGCACTGACCGATCCCCCCCCCTGATTTCAGCACTGACCACCATCCCCAGCAGAAAACCGACCCCCCCTGACCACCATCCCCAGCAGAGGACCGATCCCCCCCCTGATCACCATCCCCAGCAGAGAACCGACCCCCTCCCCGATCACCATCCCCAGCAGAGGACCGACCCCCCCCGATCACCATCCCCAGCAGAGAACTGAGCCCCCTGATCGCAGCACTGACCACTATCCCCAGAAGAGGACCGACCCCCCCCCCTGATCCCAGCACTGACCACCATCCCTAGCAGAGAACCGACCCCCCCCCCCCTGGTCCCAGCACTGACCACCATCCCCAGCAGAAGACCGACCCCCCTCCCGATCCCAGCACTGACCCCCATCCCCAGAAGAGGACCGACCCCCCCCTGAACCCAGCACTGACCACCATCCCCAGCAGAGCACCGACCCCACTGATCCCAGCACTGACCGATCTCCCCCTGATCCCAGCACTGACCACCATCCCCAGCAGAGAACCGACCCCCTCAGATCACAATCCCAAGCAGAGGACCAACCCCCCCTACTGATCACCATCCCCAGCAGAGGACCGACCCCCTCCCCGATCACCATCCCCAGCAGAGGACCGACCCCCCCCGATCACCATCCCCAGCAGAGAACTGACCCCCCTGATCCCAGCACTGACCACTATCCCCAGAAGAGGACCGACCCCCCCTGATCCCAGCACTGACCACCATCCCTAGCAGAGAACTGACCCCCCCTGAACCCAGCACTGACCACCATTCCCAGCAGAAGACCGACCCCCCCCCTCCCGATCCCAGCACTGACCCCCATCCCCAGAAGAGGACCGACCCCCCCCTGAACCCAGCACTGACCACCATCCCTAGCAGAGAACCGACCCCCCTGATCCCAGCACTGACCATCATCCCCAGCAGAGCACCGACCCCACTGATCCCAGCACTGACCAAAATCCCCAGCAGAGAACTGACCCCCCCGATCACCATCCCCAGCAGAAGACCGCTCTCTTCCCTGATCACCATCCCTAGCAGAGAACCAACCCCCCTGATCCCAGCACTGACCGATCCCCCCCCTGATCCCAGCACTGACCACCATCCCCAGCAGAGAACCGACCCCCCCGGATCACAATCCCAAGCAGAGGACCAACCCCCCTCCTGATCACCATCCCCAGCAGAGGACCGACCACCTCCCTGATCACCATCCCCAGCAGAGGACCGCCCCCCCCGATCACCATCCCCAGCAGAGAACTGACCCCCCCTGATCCCAGCACTGACCACTATCCCCAGAAGAGGACCAACCCCCCCTGATCCCAGCACTGACCACCATCCCTAGCAGAGAACCGACCCCACTGATCCCAGCACTGACCGATTCCCCCCTGATCCCAGCACTAACCACCATCCCCAGCAGAGAACCGACCCCCCCGGATCACAGTCCCAATCAGAGGACCAACCCCCATCCTGATCACCATCCCCAGCAGAGGACCGACCCCCTCCCCGATCACCATCCCTAGCAGAGGACCGACCCCCGCCCCCCCGATCACCATCCCCAGCAGAGAACTGACCCCCCTGATCCCAGCACTGACCACTATCCCCAGAAGAGGACCGACCCCCCCCACTGATCCCAGCACTGACCACCATCCCTAGCAGAGAAGCAGAGAACCGACCCCCCCTGATCCCAGCACTAACCACCATCCCCAGCAGAAGACTGACCCCCTCCTCCCGATCCCAGCACTGACCCCCATCCCCAGAAGAGGACCGACCCCCCCTGAACCCAGCACTGACCACCATCCCTAGCACCTAGCATAGAACCGACCCCCCTGATCCCAGCACTGACCACCATCCCCAGAAGAGGACCGACCCCCCCTCCCGATCCCAGCACTGACCCCCTTCCCCAGAAGAGGACCAACCCCCCCTGATCCCAGCACTGACCACCATCCCCAGCAGAGGACCGACCCCCTCCCCGATCACCATCCCTAGCAGAGGACCGACCCCCGCCCCCCCGATCACCATCCCCAGCAGAGAACTGACCCCCCTGATCCCAGCACTGACCACTATCCCCAGAAGAGGACCGACCCCCCCCACTGATCCCAGCACTGACCACCATCCCTAGCAGAGAAGCAGAGAACCGACCCCCCCTGATCCCAGCACTAACCACCATCCCCAGCAGAAGACTGACCCCCTCCTCCCGATCCCAGCACTGACCCCCATCCCCAGAAGAGGACCGACCCCCCCTGAACCCAGCACTGACCACCATCCCTAGCACCTAGCATAGAACCGACCCCCCTGATCCCAGCACTGACCACCATCCCCAGAAGAGGACCGACCCCCCCTCCCGATCCCAGCACTGACCCCCTTCCCCAGAAGAGGACCAACCCCCCCTGATCCCAGCACTGACCACCATCCCCAGCAGAGGACCGACCCCCCTGATCCCAGCACTGACCGATCCCCCCCCTGATTTCAGCACTGACCACCATCCCCAGCAGAGAACCGACCCCCCCTGATCACAATTCCAAGCAGAGGACCAACCCCCCCGACCACCACCCCCAGCAGAGGACCGACCCCCCCCGATCACCATCCCCAGCAGAGAACCGACCCCCTCCCCGATCACCATTCCCAGCAGAGGACCGACCCCCCCCTGATCACCATCCCCAGCAGAGGACCGACCCCCCCCTGATCACCATCCCCAGCAGAGAACTGACCCCCCTGATCGCAGCACTGGCCACTATCCCCAGAAAAGGACCGACCCCCCCCCCCCTGATCCCAGTACTGACCACCATCCCTAGCAGAGAACCGACCTCCCCCTGGTCCCAGCACTGACCCCCATCCCCAGAAAAAGACCGACCCCCCCCTGATCCCAGCACTGACCACCATCCCCAGCAGAGCACCGACCCCACTGATCCCAGCACTGACCGATCCCCCTTGATCCCAGCACTGACCACCATCCCCAGCAGAGAACCGACCCCCCCGATCACAATCCCCAGCAGAGGACCGCCCCCCCCCCCGATCATCATCCCCAGCAGAAGACAGCTCCCTCCCCTGATCACCATCCCTAGCAGAGAACCAATCCCCCTGATCACAGCACTGACTGATCCCCCCTGATCCCAGCACTGACCACCATCCCCAGCAGAGAACTGACCCCCCCAGGTCACAATCCCAAGCAGAGGACCAACCCTCCTACTGATCACCATCCCCAGCAGGGGACCGATTCCCCCCCGATCACCATTCACAGCAGAGAACTGACCACCCCTAATCCCAGCACTGACCACCATCCCTAGCAGAGAACTGACCCCCCCTGATCCCAGCACTGACCACCATCCCCAGCAGAAGACCGACCCCCCCCTCCCGATCCCAGCACTGACCCCCATCCCCAGAAGAGGACCGACCCCCCCTGAACCCAGCACTGACCACCATCCCTAGCAGAGAACCGACCCCCCTGATCCCAGCACTGACCATCATCCCGAGCAGAGCACCGACCCCTCCCGATCACAATCCCCAGCAGAGGACGGACCCCCCCGATCACCATCCCCAGCAGAAGACCGCTCTCTTCCCGGATCGCCATCCCTAGCAGAGAACCAATCCCCCTGATCCCAGCACTGACCCCCATACCCAGCAGAGGACCAACCCCCCTGATCCCAGCACTGACCGATCCCCCCCCCTGATCCCAGCACTGACCACCATCCTCAGCAGAGAACCGACCCCTCTGGATCACAATCCCAAGCAGAGGACCAACCCCCCTCCTGATCACCATCCCCAGCAGAGGACCGACCCCCTCCCCGATCACCATCCCCAGCAGAGGACCGCCCCCCCCGATCACCATCCTCAGCAGAGAACTGACCCCCCTCATCCCAGCACTGACCACCATCCCCAGCAGAAGACCGACCCCCCCTCCCGATCCCAGCACTGACCCCCATCCCCAGAAGAGGACCGACCCCCCCCCCTGAACCCAGCACTGACCACCATCCCTAGCAGAGAACCGACCCCCTGATCCCAGCACTGACCATCATCCCCAGCAGAGCACCGACCCCACTGGTCCCAGCACTGACCAAAATCCCCAGCAGAGAACTAACCCCTCCCGATCACAATCCCCAGCAGAGGACGGACCCCCCCGATCACCATCCCCAGCAGAAGACCGCTGTCTTCCCTGATCGCCATCCCTAGCAGAGAACCAATCCCCCTGATCCCAGCACTGACCCCCATACCAAGCAGAGGACCAACCCCCCTGATCCCAGCACTGACCGATCCCCCCCGCTGATCCCAGCACTGACCACGATCCCCAGCAGAGAACCGACCCCTCCGGATCACAATCCCAAGCAGAGGACCAACCCCCCTCCTGATCACCATCCCCAGCAGAGGACCGACCCCCTCCCCGATCACCATCCCCAGCAGAGGACCGCCCCCCCGATCACCATCCCCAGCAGAGAACTGACCCCCCTGATCCCAGCACTGACCACTATAAACCAGAAGAGGACCAACCCCCCCTGATCCCAGCACTAACTACCATCCCTAGCAGAGAACCGACCCCCCTTGATCCCAGCACTGACCACCATCCTCAGCAGAAGACCGACCCCCCCTCCCGATCCCAGCACTGACCCCCATCCCCAGAAGAGGACCGATCCCCCCCTGAACCCAGCACTGACCACAATCCCTAGCAGAGAACCGACCCCCCTGATCCCAGCACTGAACACCATCCCAGAAGAGGACCGACCCCCAGATCCCAGCACTGACCACCATCCCCAGAAGAGGACTGACCCCCCCTCCCGATCTCAGCACTGACCCCCATCCCCAGAAGAGGACCAACCCCCCCCTGATCCCAGCACTGACCACCATCCCCAGCAGAGGACCGACCCCCTGTTCCCAGCACTGACCGATCCCCCCCCCCTGATCCCAGCACTGACCACCATCCCCAGCAGAGAACTGACCCCTCGGATCACAATTCCAAGCAGAGGACCAACCCCCCCCTGATCACCATCCCCAGCAGAGGACCGACCCCCCCCCTGATCACCATCCCCAGCAGAGGACCGACCCCCTCCCCGATCACCATCCCCAGCAGAGGACCGACCCCCCCGATCACCATCCCCAGCAGAAAAATGACCCCCCTGATCGTAGCACTGATTACTATCCCCAGAAAAGGACCGACCCCCCCCCCTGATCCCAGCACTGACCACCATCCCTAGCAGAGAACCGACCCCCCTAGTCCCAGCACTGACCACCATCCCCAGCAGAAGACCGACCCCCCCCTCCTGATCCCAGCACTGACCCCCATCCCCAGAAGAGGACCGACCCTCCCTGATCCCAGCACTGACCACCATCCCCAGCAGAAGACCGATCCCCCCCTCCCGATCCCAGCACTGACCACCATCCCCAGAAGAGGACCGACCCCCCCCTCCCGATCTCAGCACTGACCCCCATCCCCAGAAGAGGACCAACCCCCCCCTGATCCCAGCACTGACCACCATCCCCAGCAGAGGACCGACCCCCTGTTCCCAGCACTGACCGATCCCCCCCTGATCCCAGCACTGACCACCATCCCCAGCAGAGAACTGACCCCTCGGATCACAATTCCAAGCAGAGGACCAACCCCCCCCTGATCACCATCCCCAGCAGAGGACCGAACCCCCCCTGATCACCATCCCCAGCAGAGGACCGACCCCCTCCCCGATCACCATCCCCAGCAGAGGACCGACCCCCCCGATCACCATCCCCAGCAGAAAAATGACCACCCTGATCGTAGCACTGATTACTATCCCCAGAAAAGGACCGACCCCCCCTCCCTGATCCCAGCACTGACCACCATCCCTAGCAGAGAACCGACCCCCCTAGTCCCAGCACTGACCACCATCCCCAGCAGAAGACCGACCCCCCCCTCCCGATCCCAGCACTGACCCCCATCCCCAGAAGAGGACCGACCCTCCCTGATCCCAGCACTGACCACCATCCCCAGCAGAAGACCGACCCCCCCCTCCCGATCCCAGCACTGACCACCATCCCCAGAAGAGGACCGACCCTCCCTGATCCCAGCACTGACCACTATCCCCAGAAGAGGACCGACCCCCCCTGATCCCAGCACTGACCACCATCCCTAGCAGAGAACTGACCCCCCCCTGATCCCAGTGTCGCGGGCGGGGAGGAGGGTGTCAGCACACTACGCTCACCCCTTCTGCTCGGGTCCGGCGGCTGCTGCTCAGTGGTGGCTCGAGCTGTGGGCCGGATGCCGGGGGTTTCTCGAGCGGCACTCCTCGCCCGTGAGTGAAAGGGGGTTTGTTGGGTGTGGGGATAATTATTGTCCGTGACGCCACCCACGGTTGTGGTGATTTCACCACCGCTGCTCGGTATGGGGGTCCCGGGGATGGTAGTGCGGAGCAGCCAGGTGTTGTGTTGCCCCTCCGTGGGTAGGGGTTGGTGATCCCGGGGCCCGGTGATGGTTTGGGAGGTGCAGGGCCTGGTGGGCGCAGGGACGCGGGGGCAGCGCTGTGCCTTGCGGCACTGTGGTACCCACTCAGCCTGAGACGTTGACACAGTTTGTACGGTAAACCAAACGGCTGGATAGACGGTCCCACGGACGGCTGCACTTGCTCTCCCAGTAGGTGACGGTGATGTCCCTCTTCCTTGCACCTTTGTGTACTTGTTGGTTGCGATGGGTCCCCACCGGTAACCCGCTCCCCGGCTTCAAGCTGGACCGGGGGAGCTCTACTCTTTGCCCGCAGGCGCTGGCCCTAAGAAACTGGTGCCTTGGCGGTGGCGGTGTCTCTCTTACACTGGCTGGGCTGTTGCCTTCAATCGGGACTTGGTTGTTGGAGGATCTACGTCCCCTTCACTGACGGATTCGGCAAATTATGGCGACTCCAAGCCTTGCCGGGGTCCGAGAGGCCCCTGCCCTGGTGCTGACTGTCCTTCGGAACACTGCTCCAGACCACCGGGCACACAGCCTACGGGGTCCTTCCAGGAACTTCCAAACTGTCCCCCTCCAGACAGTCACCGCCGTTGCTGACCTTGCTGACCTGTCCTGTACACAGCTGGACTACTTCAGGCTTTTGCACGCTCTTTCTGTTCTGTCACCACTCTTGCTTTCCTACTTTTACTACTTTTCTTCCTTCACTTTCACTTAGCTGTCTACTTTAGCCCTGTCTGGGCTACTCCTCCACTCCTTCCACTTCCTCCTCCCTGACTAGACTGCCTGGTTCTTCCCGCCTCCAGAGCTGTGAACTCCTCGGTGGGCGGAGTCAACCGCCTGGCCCACCCCCCTGGTGTGAATCATCAGCCTCTGGAGGAAGGCAACAAGGATTTTTGGTTAGCTTGGATGTTCCTACCTGGGATGTAGGGTGTGGTGGTGTGTGACCTGTGTCCCCTGGCTTTCCCAGGGCGACACATTCCCCCTTAGCAAAATGCAGACCGTCCGCGGGCTGCCGTCCAACACCGGTTTTATTTTTCTGTAAAAGATAACATAGCAGAAATAACATACGTACATTTTTAATAATAACTCTTCCCAAGACGGGAGGCACATTTACTTTTAACGTTGCATAACGGTTTACGGTTACGGTTTCCGCTCTCTCCCACCCAAGCAACCTGGCCCTGATGCTGCCCCTAAAGCCCAGGCAGCACCCCTTGACCCACAGTCCAGCACAAGTTACCCGAGCGGGATCTGTCCTTCCCTCCAGAGGGTAGCCACCGGTTCCTTTGGTGGCTGGGCCCCAGCCTGCTCTACTGAGGGCCCTCCCTCCAACCTGCCTCTCCGGAGGCGGCATTGCGGAAACGGTAACGGCAAACAACTTATTTACAAGCCATTTAACGTTTGTGGTTGCCCTGCAAGTTCACGGGCTTGTCCATGGAAAGTCCTCCATGCATAACAACTTTTTCGGTCCCACAGGGACAACGGTGTCGGCTCCAGCCGGTTGCAAATCACAAAGCAAATCAGGTGAGGTACTCGGTAATCATCATTTTCTTATCATTTTTCAAAACTTTTCAAACAACAAACAACCACTCTTTACATTCCCTGACCCCTTTTACTCACAGAACAGTCTCCCTGTACCTAAGTGGGGGTCTACCTAGGTTGGAACGGGTGGACCTTCGGGGCTCTGTGTCAGTGGTGCTAGACAGTGGGGTAGAGGGAACAATCGGTTCCTCCTCCCTGCTATAGTGTGGAGCAGGCGGAGGTGTAGGGGAGCTGGATACAGGTTCATCCCTGGGCACTGGCACTGGTTCTGGCTCACGGTTAACCGCTTCCACTACTTCTTCATCCACGGGTTGTGGGAACAGTATCACTGGAAGAATCACCGCGCCGTTCTGTGTAGGCCAGTTTGCTGGGAAGTCACCCATTACAGTGTGGATTACCTCTGCTGCCTTCTCTGCTGGTGGAGGAACCGGTACTTCACCCTCTGCCTCCAACGCTGGGGGGCACCTTTTTAGATGATCCCGGGAAACTGTGGCCAGGGTGCCTCCCTGGTCACGACTGATCTGGTAGGCCTTCCCATCTCCCCATGCTGTGGGTTGTATGACGTAAGGGACTTGCTCCCACTGATCGTCCAACTTGTGGGCCTTCCTCTTCCGTTTCAGCACCACATCTCCTGGCTGGAAAGGACCCGCGGACGCCTTCTGATTGAAACCGGTGCTCCTGCTGTTCTCGACTTCGACTGAGGTTTTTCTCTACATACTCCTGGATTTGCCGGTATTGTGCTCTCCTCCAACTTTCCCACTCCGCCGTCGAAGGGAGGGCTTCTGGGGCCTCCAACCCCATCTCCAGATCCACCGGCAGGCGGCCAGGCCGAGCCCTCATCAGATACGCCGGGGTGCACTTCGTTGAGCTAGAGGGGGATATTATTGTACATGTCGACCAAGTCGGGTAACTTTTCCGGCCACAGGTTTCGTTCCTCCAGCGGTAGCGTCTTGAGAAGCCCCAGGACCAGGTGGTTCATTTTCTCGCACATGCCGTTGGTTTGGGCGTGGTACGGAGTGGTCCGGATTTTCTTGCAGCCATACAACTGGCAGAATTCGTGGAACACCTCTGCTTCAAAAGCCGGGCCTTGGTCAGTCAGCACCTTTTCGGGGTACCCATGGGGTTGACAAAAATAAGCCTGGAACGCTCGAGCAGCAGTTCGACCAGTCAGGTCCTTAACGGGGACTACCATCATAAATCTTGAGTAGTGGTCTACAATGGTCAATGCGTAGGTGTACCCACTTCGGCTAGGGGTGAGCTTGACATGGTCTAGTGCGACCAACTCCAGCGGCTGATGGGTGACTATTGGATGTAAGGGTGCCCTCTGGCTAGTCTCGTCCTTCCTCCTCAGCGTACAAGGACCGCACTCTCGGCACCAGGCTTCCACCGATTCACGCATTCCACTCCAATAAAACCGCTCCCTCAACAGCATCTCCAGCTTCTTCCACCCGAAGTGGCCAGCACCATCATGGTATGCCCGCAGGACAGTAGCGACATCAGCTTGAGTAACGACCAACTGGCATATTTTCTCATGGGTCTTCGGGTTGATCAGCTCACGGTACAGCCTCCCTTGGTGTAGGTAAAGCCGCTTCCGTTCTTTCCACAAGCGTTGGGCTTCGGCTGGAGCGGCAGGGTCTATTCCCATAGCACCTTGTTCCACCAGAGTCTTGATAAGGCGAACAGCTGGCGCTTGGTCCTGAGCTTCCTGCCACTCTTGACTGGGCCATGGATCCAGATCCACCCGTTGCTGATGTACTTGTATCCTCTCAGTAGGCGGCTGGTGAAACGCAGGCAACTCGATCTCCTCGAGGTCGTCATCCTCGCACCCCTCTTCTGACAAATGGGGCATTCGGGAGAGTGCATCTGCATTTATGTTGACACGACCGGCTCGGTACTTTATGGTGAAATCATAGTTGGCTAGCCGGGCTACCCACCGCTGCTCCAGCGCGCCCAACTTGGCCGTGTTCAGGTGAGTCAGCGGATTGTTGTCCGTAAACGCGGTGAATGTTGCTGCCGCCAAGTAGTGGCGGAACCGCTCCGTGATAGCCCATACCAACGCCAATAGCTCGAGCTTGAAGGAGCTGTAGTTCTCGGGGTTCCTTTCGGTCGGCCGGAGTTTTCGGCTAGCATAGGCAATCACCTTCTCCTTTCCATCCTGGACCTGGGATAGGACCGCTCCTAGCCCCACGTTACTGGCGTCCGTGTGGAGGATAAACAGGCGCCCATAATCAGGGTACGCCAGGACCTCTTCTCCGGTCAAGGCCGCCTTCAACTGACAAAAGGACTCCTCATGCTTGTCCTCCCACGACAGTGGGGCTCCAATGGGTCTACCACCTTTGGTCTGTCCCACGAGGAGGTCCTGCATGGGGGCAGCCATCTTCGTGTACCCCTTTATAAAGCGCCGGTAGTACCCCACCAGACCCAGAAACTGCCTTACTTCCCTCACTGTAGTTGGTCTCGGCCAGCTCTGGATGGCAGTGATCTTCTCAGGGTCGGGGGCGACACCGTCCGCACTCACCACATGCCCTAGGTACTGCACCCTGGGTTTCAGCAGGTGACATTTAGAGGGCTTCAATTTCATCCCGTACTTGGCAAGGGACGCGAACACCTCGGCCAGGTGCTCCAGATGGGCCTCATACGTCTGGGAATAAACAATCACATCATCCAAGTACAACAGGACGGTCTCGAAGTTTAAATGTCCCAGACAGCACTCCATCAGCCGTTGGAAGGTTCCAGGGGCATTGCACAGCCCAAACGGCATGCTATTGAATTCGCAGAGCCCCATCGGGGTGGTGAAGGCGGTCTTCTCCCGGTCCTCTGGGGCCACGGCCACTTGCAAGTATCCGCTGGTGAGATCAAGGGTCGAGAAGTAGTTTGCAGTTCTCAGTGCAGCCAAAGACTCTTCAATACGAGGTAATGGATAGGCATCTTTATGGGTTATCTGGTTGATCTTCCGGTAGTCCACACACATCCGCATGGTACCATCCTTCTTCTTGACCAGTACCAACGGAGCGGCCCAGGGACTACAGCTGTCCCGAATAACCCCTGCCTCCTTCATATTCCTCAACATATCTTTGGCACACTGGTAATGTGCAGGGGGAATAGGTCTATACCTCTCTTTGATAGGGGGATGTTCACCGGTGGGGATGTGGTGTTGGACCCCCTTGATCTGCCCAAAGTCTAGGGGATGCTTACTGAAAACCTGTTCGTACTCCTGCACTACCCTGTATACCCCTGCCCTGTGATGTGTAGGGGTATCATCAGTGCCTACATGTAGCTGTTGGTGCCACTCCTTTGTCTCCCGCTGGGGTGGGGAGGTGCTGGTGGTAGGTGGGAGTGTGGATGGACTGGCTTCATGGATAGTGTGAGGGTCCAGGGTGAGCAGCTTGGCAATGGTGGCATACCGGGGAAGCCTGACTTCTTCCTCTCCACAGTTCAACACCCTCACAGGCACTCTCCCTTTCTTCACATCCACCACCCCTCGGGCGGCCATTACAGTGGGCCAGTGCTCGGAAGGCATGGGCTCCATCATCGCAGGGTAGTCACGCCCCTGAGGCCCTACTGCTGCCCTACACCAGATCATCATCTCACTCCTAGGGGGCACAGTCAATGGAGCAACATCCATCACTCTCACTCCACCAATCTCCCCTCCTGTCGAGCTTACATGCTGGCGGTACATCAGGGCGCGGATCTCACGCTGCACAGCCCTCTGCCGGCTCCCTGCCGCTGTGGCGGCTAGCTGTTGCAATAGGGTCAACACATCAGCCATGCAGTGTTCCATCACATTGGTTCCCAGCACTATTTTCGGGTTATGATCACTGGGCTCATTCATGATCACAATCATACCCTGGTGTTGCAGTTCAGCTTGCCCCACTGTCATAGCCACTTGTTTATACCCCACCTGGGTCAATGGAAGTCCATTAGCGGCAATCAACGTTATACTATTGTCTGGGGGCGCCAGCTCGTCTATGGCCCAATACCGCTGGTACAACGTGTACGGTATGGTAGTTACCTGTGATCCAGTGTCCAAGAGAGCCATCACTGGTATGCCGTCCACAGCCACGGGGATGATGGGGCGGGCCCCGATATATCGGTCTCGCCAGTCCGGGGGGCCACGATGTTCTACTCCTGAGGATTGGCCCGGGGCCCCAGGGGTTGCTCGTTTAACGGGCACTTTCAGAAGTAATGGCCCGGCTTACGGCACTTGTAGCAGATTGGAGGTCTGCTCCGCGGGTTGTTAGCACTTTTCCGCTGCATCCAGGGGACATCCTTGGGACTGTCAGCAAGCTGTATCTGTGCTGGAGGCTGAGATCTGGTCAGAGGCTGTAGTGCAGCAAGGATTTTGGCAAGGTCTCCGTCCATGCGACGGACCTGGGCTGCCAGTTCTTCTACTGTGCTGCTCGGGGCTGCAGGTATTGGAGAGGTTGGTTTGGCTGAGGCCGCCACAACGGGAGCTGTCTCGACGGGCCACGGGGCGGGTTCCAGAACTTCGGCAGCTGGGGGCTGTAGGGCTTTAATGGCCCGCTCCTTTAACACAGCAAAGTCCACATCAGGGTGTTCCAGGGCCCACAGCCGGAGTTGTTTACGATCCTCAGGGGACCTCATCCCCTGCGCAAATTGCTCCACTAACATCTTGTTGCTATCCGCCTCATTAAAAGGGTTCACCCGCTTCAGCGTGCGGAGGGCGGTCTGCAGACGTAGAGCATAGTCCCGAATGCTATCCCCAGCTCGTTGCCGGCACTGGTAAAACTGCATCCTCAGCTCAGCTTCAGTCCGGGTCTCGAAGGCAGTCTGTAGCTTCTCAAAGATGGTGGCTACAGAGAGCCGGTCCCCCTCGGCCCAGGTCTCCGCTTCCTGCTCCGCCGCACCGGTTAACTGGCCTAGCACTATCGCTGCGCGTTGCTTATCAGTCAGAGGGTACAGCTCTAGCAACGGGTTAAGCTTTTTCCGGAAGGCCTGTAGGGCATCCGGTTTCCCGTCATACTGCGGTAGCCAGGCAGCTCTGGGCGCATAGGGCAAGGAAAACGGCATGACCTGAGCAAGCGCGGGGGCCGCGGCACCTCCCGCCGGTACGGCCGGGACCTGGGCAGGCCCATTCCCATCCGCGGGTGCCGCTGCGGCTGCGACCACCGCTCCTCCAGCGGCTCCGTCGGGCGCAGACATCTTGTTTCCGTCCCCCTTAGCTCTTTCCGGCCCCTCCTCTCTCGGGGCGGGGTTTTGGCCTTCGCGCCTCTACTACTCGAGAAGACGCTCGAGCGGGAACTTTTCGCGCCAAAGATGGCGGCTTCTGAAATTTTTCTGCCGGATACCTCCGGCGGTAACAAGGCGCACCTCTACCAGACGGCAGAGCGGTAAGATCCTGTTCGTGACGCCAAGTTGTCGCGGGCGGGGAGGAGGGTGTCAGCACACTACGCTCACCCCTTCTGCTCGGGTCCGGCGGCTGCTGCTCAGTGGTGGCTCGAGCTGTGGGCCGGATCCCGGGGGTTTCTCGAGCGGCACTCCTCGCCCGTGAGTGAAAGGGGGTTTGTTGGGTGTGGGGATAATTATTGTCCGTGACGCCACCCACGGTTGTGGTGATTTCACCACCGCTGCTCGGTATGGGGGTCCCGGGGATGGTAATGCGGAGCAGCCAGGTGTTGTGTTGCCCCTCCGTGGGTAGGGGTTGGTGATCCCGGGGCCCGGTGATGGTTTGGGAGGTGCAGGGCCTGGTGGGCGCAGGGACGCGGGGGCAGCGCTGTGCCTTGCGGCACTGTGGTACTCACTCAGCCTGAGACGTTGACACAGTTTGTACGGTAAACCAAACGGCTGGATAGACGGTCCCACGGACGGCTGCACTTGCTCTCCCAGTAGGTGACGGTGATGTCCCTCTTCCTTGCACCTTTGTGTACTTGTTGGTTGCGATGGGTCCCCACCGGTAACCCGCTCCCCGGCTTCAAGCTGGACCGGGGGAGCTCTACTCTTTGCCCGCAGGCGCTGGCCCTAAGAAACTGGTGCCTTGGCGGTGGCGGTGTCTCTCTTACCCTGGCTGGGCTGTTGCCTTCAATCGGGACTTGGTTGTTGGAGGATCTACGTCCCCTTCACTGACGGATTCGGCAAATTATGGCGACTCCAAGCCTTGCCGGGGTCCGAGAGGCCCCTGCCCTGGTGCTGACTGTCCTTCGGAACACTGCTCCAGACCACCGGGCACACAGCCTACGGGGTCCTTCCAGGAACTTCCAAACTGTCCCCCTCCAGACAGTCACCGCCGTTGCTGACCTTGCTGACCTGTCCTGCACACAGCTGGACTACTTCAGGCTTTTGCACGCTCTTTCTGTTCTGTCACCACTCTTGCTTTCCTCCTTTTACTACTTTTCTTCCTTCACTTTCACTTAGCTGTCTATTTTAGCCCTGTCTGGGCTACTCCTCCACTCCTTCCACTTCCTCCTCCCTGACTAGACTGCCTGGTTCTTCCCGCCTCCAGAGCTGTGAACTCCTCGGTGGGCGGAGCCAACCACCTGGCCCACCCCCTGGTGTGAATCATCAGCCTCTGGAGGAAGGCAACAAGGTTTTTGGTTAGCTTGGATGTTCCTACCTGGGATGTAGGGTGTGGTGGTGTGTGACCTGTGTCCCCTGGCTTGCTCAGGGCGACACACCAGCACTGACCACCATCCCCAGCAGAAGACCGACCCCCCCTCCCGATCCCAGCACTGACCCCCATCCCCAGAAGAGGACCGCCCCCCCCTGAACCCAGCACTGACCACCATCCCTAGCAGAGAACCGACCCCCCTGATCCCAGCACTGACCATCATCCCCAGCAGAGCACCGACCCCACTGATCCCAGCACTGACCAAAATCCCCAGCAGAGAACTGACCCCTCCCGATCACAATCCCCAGCAGAGGACGGACCCCCCCGATCACCATCCCCAGCAGAAGACCGCTCTCTTCCCTGATCGCAATCCCTAGCAGAGAACCAATCCCCCTGATCCCAGCACTGACCCCCATACCCAGCAGAGGACCAACCCCCCTGATCCCAGCACTGACCGATCCCCCCCCCTGATCCCAGCACTGACCACCATCCCCAGCAGAGAACCGACCCCTCCGGATCACAATCTCAAGCAGAGGACCAACCCCCTTCCTGATCACCATCCCCAGCAGAGGACTGACCCCCTCCCCGATCACCATCCCCAGCAGAGGACCGCCCCCCCCGATCACCATCCCCAGCAGAGAACTGACCCCCCTGATCCCAGCACTGACCACTATCCCCAGAAGAGGACCAACCCCCCCTGATCCCAGCACTGACCACCATCCCTAGCAGAGAACCGACCCCCCTTGATCCCAGCACTGACCACCATCCCCAGCAGAAGACCGACCCCGCCCCTCCCGAACCCAGCACTGACCCCATCCCCAGAAGAGGACCGACCCCCCCCCCCTGAACCCAGCACTGACCACCATCCCTAGCAGAGAACTGAGCCCACTGATCCCAGCACTGACCATCATGCCCAGCAGAGCACCAACCCCACTGATCCCAGCACTGACCAAAATCCCCAGCAGAGAACTGACCCCTCCCGATCACAATCCCCAGCAGAGGACGGACCCCCCCGATCACCATCCCCAGCAGAAGACCGCTCTCTTCCCTGATCGCCATCCCTAGCAGAGAACCAATCCCCCTGATCCCAGCACTGACCCCCATACCCAGCAGAGGACCAACCCCCCTGATCCCAGCACTGACCGATCCCCCCCCCTGATCCCAGCACTGACCACCATCCCCAGCAGAGAACCGACCCCTCCGGATCACAATCCCAAGCAGAGGACCAACCCCCCTCCTGATCACCATCCCCAGCAGAGGACCGACCCCCTCCCCGATCACCATCCCCAGCAGAGGACCGCCCCCCCCGATCACCATCCCCGGCAGAGAACTGACCCCCCCTGATCCCAGCACTGACCACTATAAACCAGAAGAGGACCAACCCCCCTTGATCCCAGCACTGACCACCATCCTCAGCAGAAGACCGACCCCCCCTCCCGATCCCAGCACTGACCCCCATCCCCAGAAGAGGACCGATCCCCCCCTGAACCCAGCACTGACCACAATCCCTAGCAGAGAACCGACCCCCCTGATCCCAGCACTGAACACCTTCCCAGAAGAGGACCATCCCCCAGATCCCAGCACTGACCACCATCCCCAGAAGAGGACCGACCCCCATCCCCAGAAGAGGACCAACCCCCCCTGATCCCAGCACTGACCACCATCCCCAGCAGAGGACCGACCCCCTGTTCCCAGCACTGACCGACCCCCCCCCCCCCCGATCCCAGCACTGACCACCATCCCCAGCAGAGAACTGACCCCCCCGGATCACAATTCCAAGAAGAGGACCAACCCCCCCCTGATCACCATCCCCAGCAGAGGACCGACCCCCCCCTGATCACCATCCCCAGCAGAGGACCGACCCCCCCCCCGATCACCATCCCCAGCAGAGAACTGACCCCCCTGATCCCAGCACTGACCACCATCCCTAGCATAGAACCGACCCCCCTAGTCCCACCACTGACCACCATCCCCAGCAGAAGACCGACCCCCCCCTCCCGATCCCAGCACTGACCCCCATCCCCAGAAGAGGACCGACCCTCCCTGATCCCAGCACTGACCACCATCCCCAGCAGAAGACCGACCCCCCCCTTGATCCCAGCACTGACCCCCATCCCCAGAAGAGGACCGACCCTCCCTGATCCCAGCACTGACCACTATCCCCAGAAGAGGACCGACCCCCCCTGATCCCAGCACTGACCACCATCCCTAGCAGAGAACTAACCCCCCCTGATCCCAGCACTGACCACTATCCCCAGCAGAAGACCGCCCCCCCCCTCCCGATCCCAGTACTGACCCCCATCCCCAGAAGAGGACCGCCCCCCCCCCCCTGAACCCAGCACTGACCACCATCCCTAGCAGAGAACCGACCCCCCTGATCCCAGCACTGACCATCATCCCCAGCAGAGAACTGACCCCTCCCGATCACAATCCCCAGCAGAGGACGGACCCCCCCGATCACCATCCCCAGCAGAAGACCGCTCCCTTCCCTGATCGCCATCCCTAGCAGAGAACCAATCCCCCTGATCCCAGCACTGACCCCCATACCCAGCAGAGGACCAACCCCCCTGATCCCAGCACTGACCGATCCCCCCCCCTGATCCCAGCACTGACCACTATCCCCAGCAGAGAACCGACCCCTCCGGATAACAATCCCAAGCAGAGGACCAACCCCCCTCCTGATCACCATCCCCAGCAGAGGACCGACCCCCTCCCCGATCACCATCCCCAGCAGAGGACCGCCCCCACCCGATCACCATCCCCAGCAGAGAACTGACCCCCCTGATCCCAGCACTGACCACTATCCCCAGAAGAGGACCAACCCCCCCTGATCCCAGCACTGACCACAATCCCTAGCAGAGAACCGACCCCCCTGATCCCAGCACTGAACACCATCCCAGAAGAGGACCATCCCCCAGATCCCAGCACTGACCACCATCCCCAGAAGAGGACCGACCCCCATCCCCAGAAGAGGACCAACCCCCCCTGATCCCAGCACTGACCACCATCCCCAGCAGAGGACCGACCCCCTGTTCCCAGCACTGACCGACCCCCCCCCCCCCGATCCCAGCACTGACCACCATCCCCAGCAGAGAACTGACCCCCCGGATCACAATTCCAAGAAGAGGACCAACCCCCCCTGATCACCATCCCCAGCAGAGGACCGACCCCCCCCTGATCACCATCCCCAGCAGAGGACCGACCCCCCCCCGATCACCATCCCCAGCAGAGAACTGACCCCCCTGATCCCAGCACTGACCACCATCCCTAGCAGAGAACCGACCCCCCTAGTCCCACCACTGACCACCATCCCCAGCAGAAGACCGACCCCCCCCTCCCGATCCCAGCACTGACCCCCATCCCCAGAAGAGGACCGACCCTCCCTGATCCCAGCACTGACCACCATCCCCAGCAGAAGACCGACCCCCCCCTTGATCCCAGCACTGACCCCCATCCCCAGAAGAGGACCGACCCTCCCTGATCCCAGCACTGACCACTATCCCCAGAAGAGGACCGACCCCCCCTGATCCCAGCACTGACCACCATCCCTAGCAGAGAACTAACCCCCCCTGATCCCAGCACTGACCACTATCCCCAGCAGAAGACCGCCCCCCCCCTCCCGATCCCAGTACTGACCCCCATCCCCAGAAGAGGACCGCCCCCCCCCCCTGAACCCAGCACTGACCACCATCCCTAGCAGAGAACCGACCCCCCTGATCCCAGCACTGACCATCATCCCCAGCAGAGAACTGACCCCTCCCGATCACAATCCCCAGCAGAGGACGGACCCCCCCGATCACCATCCCCAGCAGAAGACCGCTCCCTTCCCTGATCGCCATCCCTAGCAGAGAACCAATCCCCCTGATCCCAGCACTGACCCCCATACCCAGCAGAGGACCAACCCCCCTGATCCCAGCACTGACCGATCCCCCCCCCTGATCCCAGCACTGACCACTATCCCCAGCAGAGAACCGACCCCTCCGGATAACAATCCCAAGCAGAGGACCAACCCCCCTCCTGATCACCATCCCCAGCAGAGGACCGACCCCCTCCCCGATCACCATCCCCAGCAGAGGACCGCCCCCACCCGATCACCATCCCCAGCAGAGAACTGACCCCCCTGATCCCAGCACTGACCACTATCCCCAGAAGAGGACCAACCCCCCCTGATCCCAGCACTGACCACCATCCCTAGCAGAGAACCGACCCCCCTTGATCCCAGCACTGACCACCATCCCCAGCAGAAGACCGACCCCCCCTCCCGATCCCAGCACTGACCCCCATCCCCAGAAGAGGATCGATCCCCCCCTGAACCCAGCACTGACCACCATCCCTAGCAGAGAACCGACCCCCCTGATCCCAGCACTGACCACCATCCCAGAAGAGGACCGACCCCCCAGATCCCAGCACTGACCACCATCCCCAGAAGAGGACCGACCCCCCCTCCCGATCCCAGCACTGACCCCCATCCCCAGAAGAGGACCAACCCCCCCCTGATCCCAGCACTGACCACCATCCCCAGCAGAGGACCGACCCCCTGATCCCTGCACTGACCGATCCCCCCCCCTGATCCCAGCACTGACCACCATCCCCAGCAGAGAACTGACCCCCCGGATCACAATTCCAAGCAGAGGACCAACCCCCCCCTGATCACCATCCCCAGCAGAGGACCGACCCCCCTTGATCACCATCCCCAGCAGAGGACCAACCCCCTCCCCGATCACCATCCCCAGCAGAGGACCGACCCCCCCGATCACCATCCCGAGCAGAGAACTGACCCCCCTGATCGTAGCGCTGATTACTATCCCCAGAAAAGGACCGACCCCCCCCCCCCTGATCCCAGCACTGACCACCATCCCTAGCAGAGAACCGACCCCCCTGGTCCCAGCACTGACCACCATCCCCAGCAGAAGACCTCCCCCCCTCCCGATCCCAGCACTGACCCCCATCCCCAGAAGAGGACCGACCCCCCCTGATCCCAGCACTAACCACCATCCCCAGCAGAGAACCGACCCCCCCGGATCACAATCCCCAGCAGAGGACCGAGCCCCCCCCGATCACCATCCCCAGCAGAAGACCGCTCCCTCCCCTGATCACCATCCCCAGCAGAGCAGCAGAGGCCGACCCCCCCCCGGTCACCATCCCCAGCAGAGGACCGCCCCCCCTAATCACCATCCTCAGCAGAGAATCACCCCTCTCATCCCAGCACTGACCACCATAGCCAGAAGAGGACTGACCCCCCCCTTATCCCAGCACTGACCACCATCCCCAGCAGAGCACCAACCCCCCCCTGATCCCAGCACTGACCACCATCCCTAGCAGTGAACCAACCACCCCCCGGATCACCACATCCCCAGCAGAGAACCGACCCCCTCTCGATCACATGCCCAGAAAAGGACCGACCCCCCCCCTCCCCCGATCACCATCCCTAGCAGAGGACCGACCCCCCCTGTTCACAATCCCCAGCAGAGGATCGACCCCCCCCGATCACCATACCCAGCAGAGGACCGACCCCCCCCCTCGATCACCATCCCCAGCAAAGGACCGACTCCCCCCCCGATCCCAGCACTGACCACCATCCCCAGCAGAGGACCGACCCCCCCCTGATCTCAGCACTGACCACCATCCCCAGCAGAGAACTGACCACCCGGATCACAATTCCAAGCAGAGGACCAACCCCCCCTGATCACCATCCCCAGCAGAGGACCGACCCCCCCCTGATTACCATTGCCAGCAGAGGACCGACCCCCTCCCCGATCACCATCCCCAGCAGAGGACCGACCCTCCCCCCGATCACCATCCCCAGCAGAGAACTGACCCCCCTGATCGTAGCACTGATAACTATCCCCAGAAAAGGACCAACCCCCCCTGATCCCAGCACTGACCACCATCCCTAGCAGAGAACCTACCCCCCTAGTCCCAGCACTGACCACCATCCCCAGCAGAAGACCGACCCCCCCCTCCCGATCCCAGCACTGACCCCCATCCCCAGAAGAGGACCGACCCCCCCTGATCCCAGCACTAACCACCATCCCCAGCAGAGAACCGACCCCCCCGGACCACAATCCCCAGCAGAGGACCGAGCCCCCCCCCCGATCACCATCCCCAGCAGAAGACCGCTCCCTCCCCTGATCACCATCCCCAGCAGAGGACCGACCCCCCCCCGGTCACCATCTCCAGCAGAGGACCGCCCCCCCTAATCACCATCCCCAGCAGAGAATCGCCACTCTCAGCCCAGCACTGACCACCATAGCCAGAAGAGGACTGACCCCCCCCTTATCCCAGCATTGACCACCATCCCCAGCAGAGCACCAACCCCCCCCTGATCCCAGCACTGACCACCATCCCTAGCAGAGAACCAACCCCCCCTGATCCCAGCACTGACCACCATGCCCAGCAGAGAACCAACCACCCCCCGGATCACCACATCCCCAGCAGAGAACCGACCCCCTCCCGATCACATGCCCAGAAAAGGACCGACCCCCCCCTTCCCCGATCACCATCCCTAGCAGAGGACCGACCCCCCCCCCTGATCACAATCCCCAGCAGAGGATCGACCCCCCCCCGATCACCATACCCAGCAGAGGACCGACCCCCCCCCTCGATCACCATCCCCAGCAAAGGACCGACTCCCCCCCCGATCCCAGCACTGACCACCATCCCCAGCAGAGGACCGACCCCCCCCCTGATCCCAGCACTGACCACCATCCCCAGCAGAAAAATGACCACCCGGATCACAATTCCAAGCAGAGGACCAACCCCCCCTGATCACCATCCCCAGCAGAGGACCGACCCCCCCTGATTACCATCGCCAGCAGAGGACCGACCCCCTCCCCGATCACCATCCCCAGCAGAGGACCGACCCTCCCCCCGATCACCATCCCCAGCAGAGAACTGACCCCCCTGATCGTAGCACTGATTACTATCCCCAGAAAAGGACCGACCCCCCCCGATCCCAGCACTGACCACCATCCCTAGCAGAGAACCGACCCCCCTAGTCCCAGCACTGACCACCATCCCCAGCAGAAGACCGACCCCCCCCTCCCGATCCCAGCACTGACCACCATCCCCAGCAGAGCACCGACCCCACTGATCCCAGCACTGACCGATCCCCCCTGATCCCAGCACTGTGTCAGGCTTCCGGGATTTCCAGTTCTCTTTTGAAAGAGCTTGCCCTCGGTTAACATGGAGTTTGCTGTTCTGTTGCCCTACTTCCTGTCCAGCTGCTTAAAAGGCCGCCTCTAAGCTTAGTCCAGTGCCTGAGTATACTGCTTGCTGTGTGCTCCTGCTTTGCTGCTCCTGGTTCCTGATTGACATTTGGATCCCCCTGAAAAACAACCGACACCGACTCTGGACTTTACCCGGTCTCATCAAGCTGTGCCTGGACTCCGTCTGCCGTCTTTGGTCAGCACTTCTGCCCGGTTCCTTCCGGTTCGTAACCACTCTGGACTCTCATCCCGTGCGGACAGTTTTGGACTTTACCTATTGCCCCTTGTGTCCCGGCTGCTGCGCATTTAGGCCTTCTGGGGTGATTGCCAGACAGTCCCTGTATAGGGGTTCGCTCTTGGTGGTCTCCCTGGGGGAGTCCGGTGCGTGGCCCCGGGAATTCCCTTCGCTCCGATCCTGGAAGGTATTTCTTGTGTTATTGTTCTACTGTGTTTTGTTCCGTTTGTGTACCTATCGTTGGTTACATATTATAAACCTCTCTGCATCAAGAACTCGTCTCTGGTTGTCATTGCCCTAACGCTATCGAAATCCTCAGTACATACAATAGTATTACATTATACTCAGGCCCTAAAAGGATTTCGCTGGGGCAATGACTGAGACACGAGTAGATCAGCTTTTTTCCATGATTAACTCCTTGCAGCAGGAGATGGAGGCGGTGCAGACTAAACTTAGAGATGTGGAGGCACAGCTGGGTCATGATCACCAGGTACTGGGTCCGGCTATTCAGGATTTGCAAGTCAGAGTGGAGGCTCAGGAAGCCGTCCCCACTACGTCCGTATCAGCTGCCGGTATGCCTAGGTTACCCCCATTTCGTTTCAGTGGTGATCGTAGTCAGTTTCGTGGATTTGTTAACCAGTGTTTACTGTTTTTTGATGTACATGCTGATTATTACCGTTCTGACCGGTCAAAAGTGTTATGTATAATCATGTTGTTAACCTCACGAGCACTGGCTTGGGCTAATCCTATGATAGAGAATCGGGATATCCGTTTAAATCACCTGGATGACTTTCTGACCGCAATGGGGCAAATGTTTGATGATCTGAATCGCCGTGCTACCGCTGAATCGGCTCTCCTTTCCTTACGTCAGGGAAAGCGGTCTGTCGTTGAATACGCCACTGAGTTCAAGAGGTTAGTGGTAGACACCGACTGGGGAAACTATGCGTTATTGTCAGTTTTCAGAAAGGGTTTGTCCGGTACCATCAAGGACGAGTTAGCTCGTTCCGAATCTCCAGGGGATTTTGAACTGTTTCTCCAACACTGTGTGCGTATTGATACCCGCTTGACGGAACGTAGACAGGAAAAATGGGCAGCTGTAAACCGGGTAACCAACCTTGCGTTTCCTTCCAGAGAACCCGCTCTCAGGACGCCACGAGAGGCCGAGGACGTTCCTATGCAAGTGGACTCTCTGCAAAAGCGAGAGACCAACGAACGTCGTGAACACCGGCTCCGTGAGCGTTTGTGTTTCTATTGCGGTCAATCGGACGATTTCTTGATTGACTGCCCGAGACGTCCAAATCGCCCAAATAAGGTATTGGCAGCCATGGCAGAGTGTGACAACACGGACGCAGAGTCCGATATCTCTGAGGCAAGTGGACACCTGGATGCGGTATTTCCCTTGACTGTAATGTCAACATCACCTAAGGACTCAGAAGGGAAATACACCCATTGCTCGCTTCCCATTCAGATCCGGTGGGAGGGACAGTTAATACCTACATCTGCTATGATAGACTCTGGGGCAGGGGGTAATTTCATGGACTCTTCTTTTGCCAGGAAACACGGTATCCGGACTCAACAAAGATCCTCACCGGTTACCATGGAGACGGTAGACGGATCTCCGTTAGTTTCTGGACCAGTTGATCGGGAAACAGTACCCCTAGAATGTGTGATGAAGCCAGGTCAGCAGGAGACCCTTGTGTTCATGATAATTTCTTCTCCTCATTTTCCGATTATTTTAGGTATTCCGTGGCTACGGTCTACAAATCCAGTCATCGATTGGGAGACTAAGGAAATATCCTTCCCACCGCAGAGTGGTCCGACCATTAGTCCAACTGTACCGGTTCCAGTAACACCGAATGCGGAGGGCACTGTACAGGTACCTGTTCTACCCCCGGTTTATCATGACTTCGCTGATATATGCGACAAAAGAAAAGCAGATCGGCTTCCCCCGCATAGACCGTATGATTGTCCCATAGACTTACTCCCAGGGGCAGAGATCCCGTCTGGTCATGTCTACCCGTTGGCGGCACCTGAGCTAGAAGCACTAAAGGAGTACATCGATGAAAGTCTAGCCAAGGGATTTATTCGCCCTTCTACCTCACCAGCAGGGGCAGTCATCTTTTTCGTGAAAAAGAAAGAGGGGACTCTGAGACCTTGTATTGACTACCGGGAACTAAATAAGATAACCATCCGGAACCGGTATCCGTTACCGTTGATTCCTGAGCTATTGGAGAGAGTCCAACAGGCAAAGATATTCACTAAATTGGATCTCCGTGGGGCATATAATCTACTTCGCATACGTCCCGGAGATGAGTGGAAGACAGCGTTCAGATGTCGGTATGGACATTATGAGTACCTAGTGATGCCTTTTGGACTTTGTAACGCTCCTGCGGCTTTCCAACACCTAGTCAACGATATTTTTAGGGATATAATGGACCAATTCATGGTGATTTATCTGGATGATATCCTGATCTTTTCTGATTCCCTACAGGAACACCAGGAGCACGTCAAGACAGTACTTACCCGTCTGAGGGATAACCACCTGTACATTAAACTGGAGAAGTGCGAATTCCATTGCTCACAAATACAATTTTTAGGATATGTCATCTCTCCTCAGGGACTGAACATAGAGTCTGGCAAGATACAAGCAATTCTAGACTGGCCGGAACCGGGAAACATCAAGGAGGTACAACGCTTTGTCGGTTTTGCCAACTTTTACCGACGCTTTATCCGTAACTTTTCAGAGATCGTCCGTCCCATCACTCTGTTAACCAAGAAAGGACAGAAGTTTGTGTGGTCCGCCCAGGCCCAGGAAGCTTTCAATCGTCTCAAGGTTTGTTTTACCTCAGCGCCAATACTAGTACACCCGAATCCCGCACTCCCCTTTATTGTGGAAGTCGACGCTTCCGATTATGCATTAGGGGCCATCCTTTCTCAAAGGACTGGGGACAAGAGTCTCTTGCATCCGTGTGCTTTCTTTTCTCGCCGGTTGTCCCCTGCAGAAAGGAACTATGACATTGCGGACAAGGAATTGTTGGCGATTATTTCAGCTTTTAAGGAATGGAGACACCACTTACAGGGAGCTGCGCAGCAAGTGATAGTACTCACAGATCATCGTAACCTGGAATTTCTTAAGTCTGCCAGGTGCCTGTCTCCACGGCAAGCCCGTTGGAGCTTATTCCTTAACCAGTTCAATTTTATCGTTACATACCGTCCAGGTTCACGTAATGGGAAAGCCGATGCCTTGTCCCGAATCCATGCCATGGACTCCGTGCCTGGAACCCCGTCTCAGACCGTGTTATCAGATGCCAATTTCGTTGGAGTAATCCAGGACCAGGACTTGTGGAAGGACATCAAGCTGGCCTATGATGGTGACGTATTTCTTGCTGCCCCCCCGAATGATGTGACTCTTGTTCTTCGGAATGGTGTGTGGTTGAGAGAACGACGTATTTATGTCCCGGAGGCCGTAAGACTTCGGGTTCTCAAGTTGGTCCATGACTCCGTGTTGGCTGGTCATAGGGGGGTACAGAAGACGCAGGAATTTCTGAGCCTTTTTTTTCTGGTGGCTTACCTGTTTAAAGGATGTAAAAGACTATGTCCACTCATGTGTGGTTTGTGCCCGGTGCAAGGTCCCTCGTGTGGCTCCTACGGGACTCCTCCAACCGTTACCCGTTCCATCTCGCCCTTGGGGATCCATCTCAATGGATTTTATTGTGGAGTTGCCAGTCTCAGGCGGTCACAATACCATTTTAGTAGTGGTGGATCGGTTGACAAAAGCTGCTCACTTTATTCCGTGTACCGGTCTTCACTCAGCCGCAGAGACAGTGGATTTGGTTATCCAGAACATATTCCGTTTGCATGGGGTACCAGATGAGATCATCTCTGACCGGGGCGTGCAGTTCACGTCTAAGTTCTGGAAGGGATTTTGTTCGGCACTCCAGATTGATGTCTGTTTATCTTCTGCATACCATCCTCAGACAAATGGGCAAACCGAACGGACTAATCAAACCCTGGAACAGTACCTTCGATGTTATGTCAGCCATCTGCAGGACGATTGGTTGAAGATGCTTCCTTTGGCGGAGTTCTCGTATAACAACACTCAGAGCAGCTCCACTAAGGTAACGCCCTTTTTCGCTAACTTGGGTTACCATCCAAATGTTTTGCCTAGGTCACCGGTTGCGGTTTCGGTGCCAGCGGTGGAGGACAGAGTGACGGAGCTACGACAGAATCTGGAGGTTCTAAAGGACACTGTGGCTTCGGCTCAGGAGCGTTACAAGAGGTCGGCAGACACTCACCGGAAACAGGCACCCATGTATAAGGTAGGGGACTCGGTGTGGTTATCCACCAAAAACCTGAGATTGGGTGTTCCTTCGCAGAAGCTGGGACAGAAATTCATCGGTCCGTTTAAGATCACCGGGATCGTGAGCCCTGTGGCCTGTCGGCTGCGGTTGCCGCACCATTTAAAGGTACACCCGGTCTTTCATGTTTCTCTCCTCAAACCCGTGTCCCCTAATATGTTTCATGGTCGTGTCGTGCCTCCTCCTCCGCCTGTGATGGTTGACGGCGAGGAGCAGTTCGTGGTTGAGGACATTATTGACTCCCGGCTCCATCGTCATCGGCTTCAGTATCTGGTACGTTGGCAGGGGTACTCCCCCGAGGACGATTCCTGGGAACCGGTGGGTAACATTCGGGCGCCCCGGAAGATTGCTCAGTTTCATCGGCGGTACCCGGACAAGCCAGGCCCTGATCCGTCCTGAGGCCGTTTCTGGGGGGGGGGAGTACTGTCAGGCTTCCGGGATTTCCAGTTCTCTTTTGAAAGAGCTTGCCCTCGGTTAACATGGAGTTTGCTGTTCTGTTGTCCTACTTCCTGTCCAGCTGCTTAAAAGGCCGCCTCTAAGCTTAGTCCAGTGCCTGAGTATACTGCTTGCTGTGTGCTCCTGCTTTGCTGCTCCTGGTTCCTGATTGACATTTGGATCCTCCTGAAAAACAACCGACACCGACTCTGGACTTTACCCGGTCTCATCAAGCTGTGCCCGGACTCCGTCTGCCGTCTTTGGTCAGCACTTCTGCCCGGTTCCTTCCGGTTCGTAACCACTCTGGACTCTCATCCCGTGCGGACATTTTTGGACTTTACCTATTGCCCCTTGTGTCCCGGCTGCTGCGCATTTAGGCCTTCTGGGGTGATTGCCAGACAGTCCCTGTATAGGGGTTCGCTCTTGGTGGTCTCCCTGGGGGAGTCCGGTGCGTGGCCCCGGGAATTCCCTTCGCTCCGATCCTGGAAGGTATTTCTTGTGTTATTGTTCTACTGTGGTTTTTTTCCGTTTGTGTACCTATCGGTTACATATTATAAACCTCTCTGCATCAAGAACTCGTCTCTGGTTGTCATTGCCCTAACGCTATCGAAATCCTCAGTACATACAATAGTATTACACACTGACCACCATCCCCAGCAGAGAACCAACCCCCCCCCCCCCACCCCGATCACCATCCCCAGCAGAAGACCGCTCCCCCACCCAGTCACCATCCCCAGATCACCATCCCCAGCTGAGAACCACCCCTCTGATCCCAGCACTGACCACCATCCCTAGCAGAGAACCGACCCCCCCCCTAGTCTTAGCACTGACAACCATCCCCAGCAGAGGACCAACCCCCCCCCTGATCACCATCCCCAGCAGAGAAAACCACCCCTCTGATCCCAGCACTGACCACCATAGCCAGAAGAGGACTTAACCCCCACCCCCTCTGATCCCAGCACTGACCCCCCCCCCCCCCGATCACCATACCCAGCAGAGAACTGACCCCCCTGATCGTAGCACTGATTACTATCCCCAGAAAAGGACCGACCCCGATCCCAGCACTGACCACCATCCCCCAGCAGAGCACCGACCCCACTGATCCCAGCACTGACCGATTACCCCCTGATCCCAGCACTGACCACCATCCCCCCCCCCCCCAGTCACCATCCCCAGCAGAGGACCCCCCCCCCCAATCACCATCCCCAGCAGAGATCCACCCCTCTGATCCCAGCACTGACCACCATCCCTAGCAGAGAGCCGACTCCCCTAGTCCCAGCACTGACCACCATCCCCAGCAGAAGACCGACCCCCTCACTCCCGATCCCAGTACTGACCCCCATCCCCAGAAGAGGACCGACCCCCCCCCCCCCCCCCCCCCCCTGATCACCATCCCCAGCAGAGGACCGACCCCCCCCCCCCCCCCCCCCCCCCTGATCACCATCCCCAGCAGAGAACTGACCCCCCGGATCACAATCCCAAGCAGAGGACCAACCCCCCTCCTGATCACCATCCCCAGCAGAGGACCGACCCCTCCCCGATCACCATCCCCAGCAGAGGACCGCCCCCCTGATCCCAGCACTGACCACTATTCCCAGAAGAGGACCAACCCCCCCTGATCCCAGCACTGACCACCATCCCTAGCAGAGAACAGACCCCCCCCCTTGATCCCAGCACTGACCACCATCCCCAGCCGGAGACCAACCCCCCCCCCCCTCCCGATCCCAGCACTGACCCCCATCCCCAGAAGAGGACCAACCCCCCCCCCCCCCTGATCCCAGCACTAACCACCCCCCCGGTCACCATCCCCAGCAGAGGACCGCCCCCCTAATCACCATCCCCAGCAGAGAACCACCCCTCTGATCCCAGCACTGACCACCATGCCCCGCAGAGAACCAACCACCCCCCGGATCACCACATCCCCAGCAGAGAACCGACCCCCTCCCGATCACCATGCCCAGAAAAGGACCGACCCCCCCCCCCCCCTCCCCCGATCACCAACCCTAGCAGAGGACTGACCCCCCCCCCTGATCACAATCCCCAGCAGAGGATCGACCCCCCCCCCCCCCCCCGATCACCATACTCAGCAGAAGACCGACCCCCCCCCCCCCCCCTTCCCGATCACCATCCCCAGCAAAGAACCGACTCTCTCCCCGATCCCAGCACTGGCCACCATCCCCAGCAGAGAACCGACCCCCCCCCCCCCCTGATCCCAGCACTGACCACCATCCCTAGCAGAGAACCGACCCCACTGATCCCAGCACTGACCGATCCCCCCTGATCCCAGCACTGACCACCATCCCCAGCAGAGAACCGACCTCCCCGGATCACAATCCCCAGCAGAGGACCAACCCCCCCGATCACCATCCCCAGCAGAGGACCGACCCCTCCCCGATCACCATCCCCAGCAGAAGATTGCTCCCCCCCCGGTCACCATTCCCAGCAGAGGACCGCCCCCCCTAATCACCATCCCCAGCAGAGAACCACCCCTCTGATCCCAGCACTGACCACCATCCCCAGCAGAGCACCGACCCCCCCTGATCCCAGCACTGACCACCATCCCTAGCAGAGAGCCAACCCCCCCTAATCCCAGCACTGACCACCATCCCGAGCAGAGAACCGACCCCCCCGGATCACAATCCCCAGCAGAAGACTGCTCCCCCCCCGGTCACCATCCCCAGCAGAGAACCACCCCTCTGATCCCAGCACTGACCACCATAGCGAGAAGAGGACTGCCCCCCCCCCCCCGATCCCAGCACTGACCACCATCCCCAGCAGAGGACCGACCCCCCCCCCCCCTGATCCCAGCACTGACCACCATCCCTAGCAGAGAACCAACCCCCCCCTGATCCCAGTACTGACCACCATGCCCAGCAGAGAACCAACCACCCCCCGGATCACCACATCCCCAGCAGAGAACCGACCCCCTCCCGATCACCATGCCCAGAAAAGGACCGACCTCGCCTCCCCTGATCACCATCCCTAGCAGAGGAACGACCCTCCCCTGATCACAATCCCCAGCAGAGGATCGACCCCCCCCCCCCCCCCCCGATCACCATACCCAGCAGAGGACCGACCCCCCCCCCCCCCCGATCACCATCCCCAGCAGAGGACCGACTCCCACCCCCGATCCCAGCACTGACCACCATCCCCAGCAGAGGACCAACCCCCCCCTGATCCCAGCACTGACCACCATCCCTAGCAGAGAACCAACCCCCCCTGATCCCAGCACTGACCACCATGCCCAGCAGAGAACCAACCACCCCCCGGATCACCACATCCCCAGCAGAGAACTGACCGCCTCCCGATCACCATGCCCACAAAAGGACCGACCCCCCCCCCCTCCCCCGATCACCATCCCTAGCAGAGGACCAACCCCCTTACTGATCACTATCCCCAGCAGAGGACCGACCCCCTCCCCGATCACCATCCCCAGCAGAGGACCGACCCCCCTGATCCCAGCACTGACCACTATCCCCAGCAGAAGACTGACCCCCCCCCCCCCCTCCCGATCCCAGCACTGACCCCCATCCCCAGAAGAGGACCGACCCCCCCCTGAACCCAGCACTGACCACCATCCCTAGCAGAGAACCGACGCCCCTGATCCCAGCACTGACCTCCATCCCCAGAAGAGGACCGACCGCCCCCTAATCCCAGCACTGACCACCATCCCCAGCAGAGGACCGACCTCCCCCCGATCACCATCCCCAGCAGAAGACCGCTCCCTTCCCTGATCACCATCCCTAGCAGAGAACCAATCCACCTGATCCGAGCACTGACCCCCATATCCAGCAGAGGACCAACCCCCCTGATCCCAGCACTGACCACCATCCCCAGCAGAGAACCGACCCCCCCGGATCACGATCCCAAGCAGAGGACCAACCCCCTCCTGATCACCATCCCCAGCAGAGGACCGACCCCTCCCCGATCACCATCCCCAGCAGAGGACCGCCCCCCCGATCACCATCCCCAGCAGAGAACTGACGCCCCTGATCCCAGCACTGACCACCATCCCTAGCAGAGAACCGACCCTCCTTGATCCCAGCACTGACCACCATCCCCAGCAGAAGACCGACCCCCCCCCCTCCCGATCCCAGCCCTGACCCCCATCCCCAGAAGAGGACCGATCCCCCCCCTGAACCCAGCACTGACCACCATCCTTAGCAGAGAACCGACCCCCCTGATCCCAGCACTGACCACTATCCCAGAAGAGGACCGACCCCCCCCTGATCCCAGCACTGACCACCATCCCCAGAAGAGGACCGACCCCCCCCCCCCTCCCGATCCCAGCACCGACCCCCATCCCCAGAAGAGGACCAACCCCCCCCTGATCCCAGCACTGACCACCCCCCCGGTCACCATCCCCAGCAGAGGACCGCCCCCCCCCCCTAATCACCATTCCCAGCAGAGAACCACCCCTCTGATCCCAGCACTGAGCACCATGCCCAGCAGAGAACCAACCACCCCCCGGATCACCACATCCCCAGCAGAGAACCGACCCCCTCCCGATCAAAATGCCCAGAAAAGGACCGACCCCCCTCCCCCGATCACCATCCCTAGCAAAGGACCGACCCCCCTGATCACAATCCCCATCAGAGGATCGACCACCCCGATCACCATACCCAGCTGAGGACCGACTCCCCCCCCATCCCAGCACTGACCACCATCCCCAGCAGAGAACCGACCCCCCGGATCACAATTCCAAGCAGAGGACCAACCCCCCCCTGATCACCATCCACAGCAGAGGACCGACCCCCCCCCCCGATCACCATCCCCAGCAGAGGACTGACCCCCTCCCCGATCACCATCCCCAGCAGAGAACTGACCACCATCCCTAGCAGAGAACCGACCCCCCTAGTCCCAGCACTGACTCCCATCCCCAGCAGAAGACCGACCCCCCCCTCCCGATCCCAGCACTGACCCCCATCCCCAGAAGAGGACCGACCCCCCCCTGTTCCCAGCACTGACCATCATCCCCAGCAGAGCACCGACCCCACTGATCCCAGCACTGACCGATCCCCCCTGATCCCCGCACTAACCACCATCCCCAGCAGAGTACCGACCCCCCCCCCCGGTCACCATCCCCAGCAGAGGACCGCCCCCCCTAATCACCATCCCCAGCAGAGAACCACCCCTCTGATCCCAGCACTGACCACCATAGCCAGAAGAGGACTGACCCCCCCCTGATCCCAGCACTGACCACCATCCCCAGCAGAGGACCGACCCCCCCCCCTGATCCCAGCACTGACCACCATCCCTAGCAGAGAACCAACCCCCCCTGATCCCAGCACTGGCCACCATGCCCAGCAGAGAACCAACCACCCCCCGGATCACCACATCCCCAGCAGAGAACCGACCCCCTCCCGATCACCATGCCCAGAAAGGACCGACCCCCCCTCCCCCGATCACCATCCCTAGCAGAGGACCGACTCCCCCTGATCACAATCCACAGCAGAGGATCGACCCCCCCGATCACCATACCCAGCAGAGGACCGACCCCCCCCGATCACCATCCCCAGCAGAGGACCGACTCCCCCCCGATCCCTGGACTGACCACCATCCCTAGCAGAGGACCGACCCCCCCCTGATCCCAGCACTGACCACCATCCCCAGCAGAGAACTGACCCCCCGGATCACAATTCCAAGCAGAGGACCAACACCCCCATGATCACCATCCCCAGCAGAGGACCGACCCCCTCCCCGATCACCATCCCCAGCAGAGGACCGACCCCCCCCCCGATCACCATCCCCAGCAGAGAACTGACCCCCCTGATCGTAGCACTGATTACTATCCCCAGAAAAGGACCGACCCCCCCCCCCCCGATCCCAGCACTGACCACCATCCCTAGCAGAGAACCGACCCCCCTATTCCCAGCACTGACCACCATCCCCAGCAGAAGACCGACCCCCCCCTCCCGATCCCAGCACTGACCCCCATCCCCAGAAGAGGACCGACCGCCCCTGATCCCAGCACTGACCACCATCCTCAGCAGAGAACCGACCCCCCCGGATCACAATCCCCATAGTGATGTTTTTTGCACCCAGTTCAGACATAGAATGGAGTTCCAAACGTTATTCCTTAATGTTAGTAGTTTTTCGTTTGTGAACCCTCCCCATACACACCTATTGCCAATCCACATCGTATATATAGCCTGGGTCTCAGCTTCCCATACACGGTAAGTTTTTTAACTGCATGAGAGGACACACACAAGCTAGGGACCCCAACGTAGAGAAATACTTTGGCGTAGTGTTGGGGCTCTATTGCATTGATCAATTCAGTAGCTAAATTTCTCTTTATTCATATATTCATGGCAGTAATGCAGGTTCCATTTTTCACATTTCATTCTTACATGTAGCTATTGAATTTTTCATGTCAGTATTCACACAGCAGTTTCTGCTATTCCATGTATTCCCCTTCCATAGTCACTGGTGTGCATACCTTATCTCCCCATAGTGATGTTTTTTAGGTTTTTTGCACCCAGTTCAGACATAGAATGGAGTTCCAAACGTTATTCCTTAATCCCCAGCAGAGGACTGACCCCCCCCCCCCCGATCACCATCCCCAGCAGAAGACCGCTCCCTCCCCTGATCACCATCCCCAGCAGTGGATCGACCCCCCCCCGCTCACCATCCCCAGCAGAGGACCGCCCCCCCTAATCACCATCCCCAGCAGAGAACCTCCCCTCTGATCCCAGCACTGACCACCATAGCCAGCAGTTTACCGACCCCCCCCTGATCCCAGCACTGACCACCATCCCTAGCAGAGAACCAACCCCCCCTGATCCCAGCACTGACCACCATGCCCAGCAGAGAACCAACCACCCCCCGGATCACCACACCCCCAGCAGAGAACCGACCCCCTCCCGATCACCTTGCCCAGAAAAGGACCGACCCCCCCTCCCCCGATCACCATCCCTAGCAGAGGACTGACCCCCCCTGATCACAATCCCCAGCAGAGGATCTACCCCCCCCCGATCACTATACCCAGCAGAGGACCGACCCACCCCCCGATCACCATCCCCAGCAGAGGGCCGACTCCCCCCCCGATCCCATCACTGACCACCATCCCCAGCAGAGGACCGACCCCCCCCCCCCTGATCCCAGCACTGACCACCATCCCTAGCAGAGAACCAACTCCCCCTGATCCCAGCACTGACCACCATGCCCAGCAGAGAACCAACCACCCCCCGGATCACCACATCCCCAGCAGAGAACCGACCCCCTCCCGATCACCATGCCCACAAAAGGACCAATCCCCCCCTCCCCCGATCACCATCCCTAGCAGAGGACCAACCCCCCTACTGATCACCATCCCCAGCAGAGGACCGACCCCCCCCCCCCGATCACCATCCCCAGCACAGAACTGACCCCCCTGATCCCAGCACTGACCACTATCCCCAGGAGAGGACCGACCCCCCTGATCCCAGCAATGACCACCATCCCTAGCAGAGAACTGACCCCCCCCTGATTCCAGCACTGACCGCCATCCCCAGTAGAAGACCGACCCCCCCTCCCGATCCCAGCACTGACCCCCCATGCCCAGAAGAGGACCGACCCCCCCCCCCCCCTGAATCCAGCACTGACTACCATCCCTAGCAGAGAACCGACCCCCCTGATCCCAGCACTGACCACCATCCCCAGAAGAGGACCGACCCCCCATTGATCCCAGCACTGACCACCATCCCCAGCAGAGCACCGACCCCTCCCGATCACAATCCCCAGCAGAGGACCGACCCCCCCCGATCACCATCCCCAGCAGAAGACCGCTCCCTTCCCTGATCACCATCCCTAGCAGAGAACCAATCCCCCTGATCCCAGAACTGACCCCCATACCCAGCAGAGGACCAACCCCCCTGATCCGAGCACTGACCGATCCCCCCCCCCTGATCCCAGCACTGACCACCATCCCCAGCAGGGAACCGACCCCCCTGGATCACAATCCCAAGCAGAGGACCAACCCCCTCCCTGATCACCATCCCCAGCAGAGGACCGGCCCCCCCGATCACCATCTTCAGCAGAGAACTGACCCCCCTGATCCCAGCACTGACCACTATCCCCAGAAGAGGACCAACCCCCCCTGATCCCAGCACTGACCAACATCCCTAGCAGAGAACCGACCCCCCTTGATCCCAGCACTGACCACCATCCCCAGCAGAAGACCGACCCCCCCCTCCCGATCCCAGCACTGACCCCCATCCCCAGAAGAGGACCGATCCCCCCCCTGAACCTAGCACTGACCACCATCCTTAGCAGAGAACCGACCCCCCTGATCCCAGCACTGACCACCATCCCAGAAGAGGACCGATCCCCCTGATCCCAGCACTGACCACCATCCCCAGAAGAGGACTGACCCCCCCTCCCGATCCCAGCACTGACCCCCATCCCCAGAAGAGGACCAACCCCCCCCCCTGATCCCAGCACTGACCACCATCCCCAGCAGAGGACCGACCCCCTGATCCCTGCACTGACCGATCCCCCCCCCCCCCCCCTGATCCCAGCACTGACCACCATCCCCAGCAGAGAGCTGACCCCCCCGGATCACAATTCCAAGCAGAGGACCAACCCCCCTGATCACCATCCCCAGCAGAGGACCGACCCCCCCCCTGATCACCATCCCCAGCAGAGGACCGACCCCCTCCCTGATCATCATCCCCAGCAGAGGACCGACCCCCCCGATCACCACCCCCAGCAGAGAACTGACCCCCCTGATCGTAGCACTGATTACTATCCCCAGAAAAGGACCGACCCCCCCTTCCTGATCCCAGCACTGACCACCATCCCTAGCAGATAACCGACCCCCCTAGTCCAGGCACTGAGCACCATCCCCAGCAGAAGACCGACCCCCCCCTCCCGATCCCAGCACTGACCCCCATCCCCAGAAGAGGACTGACCCCCCCTGATCCCAGCACTGACCACCATCCCCAGCAGAGCACCGACCCCTCTGATCCCAGCACTGACCACCATCCCCAGCAGAGAACCGACCCCCCCCCCCGATCACTATCCCCAGTAGAAGACCGCTCCCTCCCGTGATCACCATCCCCAGCAGAGGACCGACCCCCCCCCCCCGGTCACCATCCCCAGCAGAGGACCGCCCCCCCCCCTAATCACCATCCCCAGCAGAGAACCACCCCTCTGCGGAACCCGAAAGTAGCTAAGGATTGTGGCTCCCGCGAGACTGCTACTGAAAAAACAAGGGGGAAAAGACCGGAAGGATGTCAGCGCCTGATTGTGAACGCGGAGTGTCGCGGGCGGAGGGGCCGCGCTCGCTACGCTCGAGTCCGGGGCTTCTGCTGCTGCTCGGTGGCTTGAGCGGTGGGCCGGACCCGGGGACTCGAGCAGCGCTCCTCGCCCAGTGAAAAGGGGGTGGTTTGTTTGGGGAGATAGTTCGTGACGCCACTCACGGGTTTTGGTGATAATGTGCACCACTGCTGCTGATGTTGGGGATCCCGGGAGCGATGGCAGGAAGCAGCTAGGATGTTGTCCCCTCCGTGGGTAGGGGTTGGTGATCCCGGGGCCCGGTGGTGGTACGGGGAGGCTGGATGGCTGGGGTGCAGGGTTGCAGGGGCAGTGCGGCGCGGTGCCGGATGGCACTGATGTACTCACTCAGACACAGATGCACAGAGTCTCTGGTAAACCAAACGGCTGGATGGACGGGTCCCGCAGCCGGCTGCAGTGTTTGTGCTCTCCCCAGACAGTGTGATGGTGGCTGTCTTTCCCTGCACCTTGTTAGAATGTTCAGACTCCTGTGGTTGCCCACCGGTAGTCCACTCCCCGGCGTATAGGTGCCGAAGGAGCCCGTTTTGCCCGCAGGTGCTGGCCCTTGGATCTCTAGCCTATGGCGGTGGCTGTGCATCCTCACGGTGTGGACTCTTGCCTTCTGTCGGGTCTTGGTTGTTAGGAAACCCCTGGGATTCCGGTCACATTTAGATTTGACCGTTGTTGGCGGCTCCAAGCCTAGTCGTGGTCCGATGGCCCTGCCTTTGTGCTTAGCTTCACTCCACTCCCTTGTTCGGTACTGGCGGGCCACCGCCTGACCCCGGTCCTACGGTTCCGCAGAGATCCACTTACTCCTGCAGACGGCCACTACCGTCTGCCAACCTTGCTGACAGTGCCTGGGCTCCTACCCAGACACTCACAGGCTCTGTCCTCTCACTTTCACCTCCAAACTGAAACTGTCACTTTTCCCGCCTCCAGACCTGTGAACTCCTTGGTGGGTGGGGCCAACCGCCTGGCTCCACCCCACCTGGTGTGGGCATCAGACCCCGGAGGGAGGTAACAAGGGTTTTTGTTTGACTGATGTTACTATCCAGGGGAAGGGGTGTGTGTGGTGTTATGTCTGTGACTACCTGGCTAGTCCAGGGCGTCACATTCCCCCTTGGTGAAATGCAGACCGTCCGCGGGCTGCCCGTCCATCACCGGTTTTATTTTTCTGAAAAATATAATTTAACATATAAAACATAAGCATATTTTTAGTTCTTCCCTTATGGGAGGCATGGCACTTTAACGTTGCAAACATATGTAAAAACACTTTTAATAATAACGGACGGGTTCATGTTCATCCACTTCCCCACCCAAGCAACCTAAACCTTGATGCTGCCCCTAAGAAATGGGCAGCACCCCTCTTCCCCAGTCCGGAAGCAGGAACTCGGTTCCAGGTCGCCCAAGCGGGAACGGGTACGGTGTCTCGCACCCGACTGTCATTTCAGGGGACCCCACGTCCAGGGGTGCCCCTGACCCCCGGAGGATGGCCACCGGTCCTGGTGGTGGCCGGACCCCAGCCTAACAGCCCACAACTTATTTACAAGGCCACAAGTTCGTGGTTGGCCTGCAAGTTCTCAGCCTTGTCTCTTAAAGGGCTAGTAGAAACACATAGAGTCCCTACGGGGACAACTTGTTGGCAACGGCCGGTATGATTATAACTTGTTGTTAATCAGGTTACAAACTCGGATGATTGGTGTTCATTCATTCAGTACGTACACAGTCAACATGCTGCACCCCTAGATGGCAGTTTCCCCATGCCTAAGCGGGGGCCTACCTAGGTTGGGGCGTGTGGACCTTCGGAGAACAATGTCGCTAGTAGCGGGCAAGGGGATAGAGGAGACGACCATTTCCTCTTCCCGTCTGTCAGATATGGCAAGTGGAGACCCAAGGGGAGGGGGTATAGGTGCATCCCTGGGCACTAGTTCGAGTGGCTCACTGGCGGGCGTTTCCGTCTCCATTTCTTCCACGTGTTGTGGGAACATTATCACTGGAACAATCACCGCACCGTTCTGCATAGGCCAGTCTGCTGGAAAATCACCCATCACTGTGTGGATCACCTCCTTCTCCTTTTCCCCGCTCGGCGTGGGAACCGGAACCTCATTTGCCACTCTCAAGGGGTGAGGGCATTTCTTCAGGTGGTCCCTGGAAACTGTAGTTGTGGTCCTCCCCTGGTCGGAACTGATCAGATAAGCCTTCTCATTCTCCCATTCAGAGGGCTGTATGACATACGGGGTCTTTTCCCACTGGTCATCAAGCTTATGGGTCCTTTTCTTCCGTTTCGGCACTACATCCCCCGGCTCAAAGGGGACGTCTGGCGCTCGTTTGTTGAAGCGTTGTGCTTGTTTCTCTCGGCTCTGACCGAGATTCTTCTCCACATATTCCTGGACCCGTCGGTATTGGATTTACTGCCGGGTATCCCAGCCGGCAGTCGAAGGAAGGGCCTCTGGAGCCTCCAAGTCCATTTCTAGGTCCACTGGCAGCCGGCCTGGTCGGGCTCTCATCAGATACGCCAGGGTGCATTTGGTAGAACTGCAGGGGATGTTATTGTACATGTCTACCAGGTCAGGCAGCTTTTCTGGCCCCAGGTTCCGCTCTTCCAACGGTAACACCTTGAGGAGATCCAGGACCAGGTGGTTCATTTTCTCACACATCCCATTAGTCTGAGCATGGTATGGCGTGGTCCTGATCTTCTTACAACCGTACAATTGGCAGAACTCCTGAAACACCTCTGCTTCAAAGGCTGAACCCTGGTCCGTAAGCACCCTCTCTGGGTATCCGTGCGGTCGACAGAAGTAGGCCTGGAATGCCCTAGCTGCGATACGGCCGGTCAAATGTTTTTGACTGGAACAACCACCATGAATCTGGAGTAGTGGTCCGTGATGGTCAAGGCATAGGTATATCCATTCCGGCTGGGTGTGAGCTGGACGTGGTCCAAGGCAACCAACTCCAGCGGTTGATGGGTGACGATCGGCTGTAGAGGAGCTTTTTGGCTGACTTCATCCTTCCTTCTCAGCGTACAGGGGCCGCACTCTCGGCACCAGGCCTCCACAGATTCTCGCATCCCACTCCAATAGAACCGCTCTCTCAGCAACATCTCCAGCTTCTTCCAGCCGAAATGCCTGGCGTCATCGTGATATGCCTGTAGGACTTTGGACACGCTGGTTTGAGGGACCACCAGCTGACTAACCTTCTCGTGAGTCTTCAGGTTGATCAGCTCTTGATACAGCTTCCCTTTGTGCAGGTACAGCCAGGCTTGTTCTTTCCACAGCCGCTGGGCCTCAGAGGGAGCTGCAGGATCCATTCTGGAGGAGCCCTGCTCAATCATGGTCTTGACCAGCTGGACGGCAGGCGCTTGGTCTTGGGCTTCTTGCCATCCCTGACTGGGTAGCGAGTCCAGGTTCGCCTGTTGCTGTTTGACATATAGTTTTTCGACTGGTGGCCGATGGAACGCGGGCAACTCAATTTCTTCGAGGTCATCGTCTTTCGGCCCCCCATCTGGCAGGTGGGGCATCCGGGATAAAGCGTCCGCGTTGGTGTTCTTGCGGCCGGCTCTGTATTTGATAGTGAAGTCATAGTTAGACAGCCTAGCCATCCACCGTTGTTCCAGAGCGCCCAGTTTGGCCGTGTCCAGATGGGTCAACGGATTATTGTCCGTGTAGGCAGTGAATTTTGCCGCTGCGAGGTAATGTCGGAACCTCTCAGTGATTGCCCACACCAGAGCCAGGAACTCAAGCTTGAAGGAGCTGTAATTTTTGGGGTTCCTTTCCGTGGGCCGTAGTTTTCTGCTGGCATAGGCAATCACCTTTTCTCTCCCGTCCTGGACCTGGGACAGGACTGCTCCCAAGCCCACATTGCTGGCGTCGGTGTAGAGGACGAACGGGAGGCTGTAGTCGGGGTACGCCAGGACTTCTTCTCCTGTCAAGGCCGTCTTTAGCTGGTGAAAGGACTCTTCATGCTTCTCCTCCCACACAAACAGGGGTCCAGGGGTCCTGCCACCCTTGGTCTGTCCCATGAGGAGGTCTTGCATAGGTGTAGCCATCTTCGTGTACCCCTTGATGAAGCGGCAGTAATAGCCCACCAGGCCCAGGAACTGTCTCACCTCTCTCATTGTGGTTGGCCTCGGCCAGTCCTGGATAGCAGTGATCTTCTCGGGATCTGGGGCGACACTTTCTGCGCTCACCACGTGTCCGAGGTACTGTACCCTAGGCTTCAGTAGGTGGCACTTGGAGGGCTTCAGCTTCATACTTGGCGAGGGACGTGAACACTTCAGCCAAGTGCTCCAGGTGGGCCTCGTACGTCTGGGAGTATATGATCACATCATCTAGATACAGCAAGACAGTTTCGAAATTGAGATGTCCCAGGCAACACTCCATGAGCCGTTGGAAGGTTCCAGGGGCATTGCACAGCCCAAACGGCATGCTGTTGAACTCGCAGAGTCCCATGGGAGTGGCGAATGCAGTCTTCTCACGGTCCTCTGGTGCAACTGCCACCTGCCAGTATCCGCTGGTAAGGTTAAGGGTAGAGAAGAAGTTAGCAGTTCTCAGCACAGCTAGCGACTCTTCGATACGGGGGAGAGGATAGGCATCTTTATGCGTTGTCTGGTTGATCTTCCGGTAATCCACACACATTCTCATGGTGCCGTCCTTCTTCTTCACCAGCACCAGGGGGGCTGCCCAGGGACTACAACTATCCCAAATGACCCCTGCCTCCTTCATGTTCCTCAACATGTCTTTGGCGCATTGATAATGTGCTGGCGGGATGGGCCTATACCTTTCTTTGATGGGTGGATGTATTCCTGTAGGGATATGGTGTTGAACCCCTTTAATCCTCCCGAAATCTAATGGGTGCTTGCTGAAAACCTGTTCATACTCCTGTACTACCGTGTATACCCCCTCTCTGTGATGCGTGGGTGTGGCTTCAGTGCCTACATGCAGTTCCTGGTACCACTCCTCTAACTGTTTGGGGGGTATATGGTTACTGGCAGGGGTGCTGAGGTAGGAGGGGCGGCTTCATGAATGGTGTGAGGGTCTAGGGTAAGCAGCTTGGCAAGGGTAGCATAACGGGGAAGCCTAACTTCTTCCTCCCCACAGTTCAGCACTCTCACAGGCACTCTCTCCTTTTTTACATCAACCACCCCTCTGGCTGCCATCACCGTGGGCCAGTGCTCAGAAGGCGTGGGCTCCACCATCGCCGGGTAGTCGCGCCCCTGTGGACCTACTGCTGCCCTGCAACAAATCATCATCTCACTTCTTGGTGGCACTACCAAGGGGGCCATATCCATCACCCTTACTCCACCATTCTCTCCACCCGTCGAATTCACTTGTTGCCGATATAGGAGGGCCCGGATCTCACGCTGCACAGCCCTCTGTCAGCCTCCTGCTGTGGCGGCCAACTGCTGCAACAAACTCAGCACCTCACTCATACAATGCTCCATCACATTGGTCCCCAGAATTACTTTTGGGTTATGGTCACTGGGTTCATTCATCACCACAATCATTCCTTGGTGCTTTAACGCCGCACGTCCCACGGTCAGGGTCACTTGTTTGTATCCCACCTGGGTCAGAGGGAGTCCATTGGCCGCGACAAGGGTCAGGCTATCATCGGGGGGGCAAGTCATCAGTACCCCAATACTGCTGGTACAATGTATATGGTATAGTGGTTACCTGTGATCCTGTGTCCAATAGAGCCATGAGCGGGATGCCGTCCACTGCCAGAGGGATGATGGGGCGAGCTCCAACGTACCGGTCTCGCCTGTCAGGGGGGCCATTGGTGTCTACTCCTGAGGATTGGCCCTTGGCCCCAGGGGTTGCTCGTTTAACGGGCATCGCCTAGAGTAGGGGCCAGGCTTGCTGCACCTGTAACAAATAGGAGGCCCATACCGCGAGTCATTGGTCCTTCTCCGCTGCATGCAGGGGACGTCCTCCGGGCTGTCAGCGAGCTGGATCCTCCCTAGGGGCTTGACTCTCGTCGGAAGCTGGAGTGCGGTGAGGATCTTGGCTAGGTCTCCATCCATGCGGTGGACCTGGGCAGCCAGCTCTTCCATCATCCCGACGGGCGCTGCAGGGGCCGGTAGAGCCAGGAGAGGAAGTGCCACCGAGATAGGAGCAGGTTCAGCCGGCCATGGGGCCGCCTCAGGAGCGTGTGGTGTTGGGGCTTGTAGGGCCTTGATGGCCCGCTCTTTCAATATTGCAAAGTCCAGATTGGGGTGTTCCAGGGCCCACAGCCGTAGCTGCTTGCAGTCTTCCGTGGACCCCAGCCCATGCAGGAATTGTTCTACTAGCATCTTATTGCAGTCCACATTGTTAATAGTGTCCACCCGCTACGGAGGGCTGTTTGCAGGCGCAAGGCATAGTCTCTTATATTATCCGCAGGCCGCTGTCGGCATTGATAAAACTGCAAAACTCTGCTTCCGTGCTGGTCTCAAAAGCGATTTGGAGTTTCTCAAAAATGGTAGTCACTGAGGCCCGGTCCGCGTCGGTCCAGGTCTCTGTCTCCTGCTCAGCCGCACCGGTTAGCTGCCCTAGCACTACCGGCGACCATTGCCTGTCAGTCAAGGAATACAAATCGAGGACCGGGCTAATTTTTTTCCGGAACACTTGCAAACCATCAGGCTTCCCATCGTACTGCGGTAGCCAGGTAGCACCAGGCACATAGGGCAGGGAGAACGGCATCACCTGGGCGACCGCTGGACCCGAGGCCCCCCCGCTCTTACGTCCGGAGGAAGGGCTGCCCCATTTCCATCTGCGAGCGCCGCTGCGGCTGCGACCGCCACTCCTCCAACGGCTCCGTCGGGCGCAGACATCTTTTTCCCGTCCCCCCTTGGTTCTTTCTAGCACTTCCTCTTTGGGGGCGGGGCTTCACTTTCGCGCCTTCCCTGCTCGGGGAAGACGCTCGAGCGGGAAATCTTCGCGCCAAAGATGGCGGCACTTCAAATTTTTCGGCCGGACCTCGCCGGTGGGGACTGCAAGGCGCACTTCTACCGCACTTCTACAATGACCCTGCCGCCCCACCACCGTGCGGAGCTGCCGCCCCACCACCGTGCGGAGCTGCCGCCCCACCACCGTGCGGATCTGCCGCCCCACCACCGTGCGGAGCTGCCGCCCCACCACCGTCTCCTCCCCAAAATCCTTTAGGATGTAAGCCCGCAAGGGCAGGGCCCTCTTCCCTCTGTGATAGTCTGTCTATTGTAACGTGTATATGTATTCTGTATGTAACCCCCTCATGTACAGCACCATGGAATCAATGGTGCTCTATAAATAAACAATAATAATAATAATAGGTAGATTGGTTCTATCCTGTTCGTGACGCCAAGTTGTTGAGGGCAGATGGGCCGCGCTCGCTACGCTCGGGTGCGGGGCTTCTGCTGCTGCTCGGTGGCTCGAGCGGTGGGCCGGACCCGGGGACTCGAGCAGCGCTCCTCGCCCACGAGTGAAAAAGGGGTGGTTTGTTTGGAGAGATAGTTCGTGACGCCACCCACGGGTCGTGGTGATAATGGGCACCACCGCTGCTGATGATGGGTATCCCGGGAGCGATGGCAGGAAGCAGCTAAGATGTTGTCCCTGTCGCGGGCGGTGAGGACGCCACTGCGCTGCGCTCGCTAACGCTCGGGTCCGGCGCTGCTGCAATGGCTGCTCGGTGGCTCGAGCGGTGGGCCGGATCCGGGGACTCGAGCGGCGCTCCTCGCCCGTGAGTGAAAGGGGTGGTTGGTTTGGGGAATTTAGTCCGTGACGCTACCCACAGGTCGTGGTGAAGATAGGCACCACCGCTGCTGATGACGGGGATCCCGGGAGCGATGGTAGGGAGCAGCTGGGATGTTGTTTTCCCCCTCCGTGGGTAGGGGTTGGTGGTCCCGGGGCCCGATGATGTGACGGGGAGGCAGGGTTGGTGAGGTGCAGGGTTGCAGGGACAGCGCAGCGCGGTATATGGGTACCGGAGGTGCCCGTTTGCCCGCAGGCGCTGGCCCTTGGGTCTCTAGCCTTAGGCGGTAGCTGTATACCCTCACGGTGTGGGCGGTTGCCTTCAATCAGGACTTTTGCTCTTATGAAACCCCTGGGGTTCCAGTTATATTCGGATCTGACTATTGACGGCGGCTCCAAGCCTAGTCGGGGTCCGATGGCCCTGTCTGGGTGTGCTGGCTTTACTTCGCTCCCCGGTCGGTACCGGTGGGCCGTCGCCCGACCCCGGTCCTACGGTTCCGCGTTGCTTCACCACTCCTGCAGACGGCCACCACCGTCTGCCAACCTTGCTGTCAGTGCCTGGGCCACAAACCCAGACACCCAAGTGTTCACTCCTCACTCTTCAAACTCCAAACTCTATCTCTGTCACTTTTCCTGCCTCCAGGCCTGTGAAATCCTCGGTAGGTGGGGCCAACCGCTTGGCTCCGCCCCACCTGGTGTGGACATCAGACACTGGAGGGAGGCAACAAGGGTTTTTGTTTGGCTGGTGTCCCTGTCTAATGGGGGTGGGGGTGTTTGTGTGTTATCTGTGACGACCTGGCTAGTCCAGGGCGCAACATTCCCCCTTGGTGAAATGCAGACCGTCCGCGGGCTGCCCGTCCATCACCAGTTTTATTTTTTTTTTCAAAAGCTGTAAAAATATAAATGACAGGTAAACATTTTCAAACATAAGTAGTTTTGTTAGGACACTTGAACCTTGCACATATAAACAAAACATTTTTAATAATGACGGATGTCTTCCGCTCTCCCACCCAAGCAACCTAGCCCTGATGCTGCCCCTAAGAAGTGGGCAGCACCCCTTGACCCAGTCCAGGTTCAGGCTGCCCGAGCGGGAACGGGTACGGTTACTCGCACCCGGCTGTCATTTCAGGGGACCCCACGTCCTTGGGAGACCCCTGACCCCCGGAGGATGGCCACTGGTCCTGGTGGTGGCCAGGCCCCAGTCTGCTCTGCTGCGGGCCCTTCCTCCAATCTGCCTCTCCGGAGGCGGCTCCGACGGAAAATCACCCCTCAACTTATTTACAAGCCCACAAGTTCGTGGGTGGCCTGCCAGTTCTCGGCCATGTCCATGAGTAGTCTTTCATGCAGGGGGGTAAAAGCACACAGAGTCCCTCCGGGGACAACTTGCCGGCAACGGCCGGAATAATCACTATAGCTAATCAGATGATCTTCTCGGTTGATTTTTGTCATTCATTTAAACTGCTGAGGGTCCCAACGGGGACAACAACTCTTATGCTCTTATGAAACCCCTGGGGTTCCAGTCACATTCTGATCTGACTATTGACGGCGGCTCCAAGCCTAGTCGGGGTCCGATGGCCCTGCCTGGGTGTGCTGGCTTCACTTCGCTCCCCGGTCGGTATTGGTGGGCCGTCGCCCGACCCCGGTCCTACGGTTCCGCGTTGCTTCACCACTCCTGCAGACGGCCACCACCGTCTGCCAACCTTGCTGTCAGTGCCTGGGCCACAAACCCAGACACCCAAGTGTTCACTCCTCACTCTTCAAACTCCAAACTCTATCTCTGTCACTTTTCCCGCCTCCAGGCCTGTGAACTCCTCGGTAGGTGGGGGCAACCGCTTGGCTCCGTCCCACCTGGTGTGGACATCAGACACTGGAGGGAGGCAACAAGGGTTTTTGTTTTTTTGTTTGGCTGGTGTCCCTGTCTAATGGGGGTTGGGGTGTTTGTGTGTTATCTGTGACGACCTGGCTAGTCCAGGGCGCCACATCCCCTCCGTGGGTAGGGGTTGGTGATTCAGGGCCCGGTGGTAGTACGGGGAGGCTGGATGGCTGGGGTGCAGGGTTGCAGGGGCAGCACGGCGCTGTGCCGGATGGCACTGGTGTACTCACTCAAACACAGATGCACAGAGTCTCTGGTAAACCAAACGGCTTGATGGATGGGTCCCGCAGCCGGCTGCAGTGTTTGTGCTTTCCCCGGACAGTGTGATGGTGGCTGTCTTTCCCTGCACCTTGTTAGAATGTTCTGACTCCTGTGGTTGCCCACCGGTAGTCCGCTCCCCGGCGTATGGATACCGAAGGAGCCTGTTTTGCCCGCAGGTGCTGGCCCTTGGATCTCTAGCCTATGGCGGTGGCTGTGTATCCTCACGGTGTGGACTGTTGCCTTCTGTCGGGTCTTGGTTGTTAGGAAACCCCTGGGGTTTCGGTCACACTCGGATTTGACCGTTGTCGGTGGCTCCAAGCCCAGTCGGGGTCCGATGGCCCTGCCTTTGTGCTTAGCTTCACTCCACTCCCCGGTTCGGTACCGGCGGCCCACCGCCCGACCCCGGTCTTACGGTTCCGCAGAGATCCACTAACTGCTGCAGACGGCCACCACCGTCTGCCAACCTTGCTGACAGTGCCTGGGCTCCTACCCAGACACTCACAGGCTCTGTCCTCTCACTTTCACCTCCAAACTGAAACTGTCACTTTTCCCGCCTCCAGACCTGTGAACTCCTCGGTGAGTGGGGCCAACCGCCTGGCTCCGCCCCACCTGGTGTGGGCATCAGACCCTGGAGGGAGGCAACAAGGGTTTTTGTTTGACTGATGTTACTATCCAGGGGAGGGGGTGTGTGTGTGGTGTTATGTCTGTCACTACCTGGCTAGTCCAGGGCGTCACAGGAGCCGTGGCTCCCCCGGCGGTGCAGGATGACAGAGAATCAGCAGGCCCCGCTCCGGTCACTGGAGCGGCGGTGCCTGCGGTCCTGGCGCTCACGTAGGTTACACCGATCACCCTACCTTATGTGCCCAGTGCCGCCTGGCTGCCCCAGTATGATGGCCGACCTGATGCCCTGCAGGTATTTAAGAAAAAGATATGTACTCTGCTTGAATGTATGCCATGACCGTCCGGCAGCGCGCATCCGTGGTGCTTGGACAGCTGACAGGCGCAGCGGAGCAGGAGGATATGGACTGATGAGGATCAGGCCTTGGTACCAGCCATAATTGAAAAACTGCAAGTAGCTTTTGAAACCCGCACGGAGGCGAAGCTAGGGTTGCAATTTTACAACTGCAGGCAATGTCCCCAGGACAGCATTAGAGACCATACCTCCCAACCTTTCAAGAAAGGAAAGAGGTACAAAGTATGCGGCGCGCGCAGTGTGCCGCGGCAAATTTTGACCACTCCCCTAGCCACACCTCTAGCCACACCCATTTGGCAGTAAGGGTCATTCAGCAGATGCCCCGGACTGTTCATTCATAGTCATAGCAGCCAGAATTTTCTTATATTTCTATGTGTTACTATATGACATGTTGCTTATTTGTGCCTATAAAGCCGTGTTCACACGTTGCATAAAATCTGTTTCTTTTTTTTTTCTGCCGCTGTCTGCACCAAACTACACGATAACAATCTTCTCTGGTTTTGCCATTTTTGCTGCATTTTTTCTGCCTTTTCTCCATTATTTAATGTGTTTTTGGTTCAGATGTGAATCTGCGTTTTTAAGTGTTTTTATTTTACAGAGAAGCTTTTTCCTGAATTTTTTTAAGCTCCACATAGAAACCTCCAGAGAAAAAAACCCCAAAACCACAGAGTTTGGTGGCGTCTTCTCATGGAATCACATCCACTTTGCTCGGACAATTAAACACAGCAGAATAAATGTGCAAAAAAAACAGCAGAAAAAAATGCAGCATTTACACTACATGTGAACATGGACTAGTTGTCCAAGCAATGTGGATCAGACATCATGAAATCTCCACCCCTGGTGCGTGTAAAGAAAGACGCTGCTGAACTGTGCGGATTTTGTGGGTTTTTTTCCTTTATAAGCTTCAGGATTCACATCTGCAACAAACATGTATCAAATAAGGGGACAATGCATAAAAAATACCGCAAACACGCAATAATCAGAGAAGAATTTTCATGCACTCGTGGTGCAGACACCTGCAAAAATAATGCAGCATTTACACTACATGTGAACACGGCCTCAGTGATACATTTTTATTACATTTTTTATGGGTTTTAATAAAGAAAAATAATAAATTGCGCCATTTTTTCCCGCCATTTACTGATCCCCATAAATAATCTTATCGCTGTGTTGTTTGGGTCGTTACGATTACAGGGACCCCAAATATGTCCATGTTATTTGCTGATTTGTGATATTTATTATGTTATAAAAAAGTGTAATAAAATTACATTATTCTATTTTTTTTTTTATTATTTTTAGTAATTTTATTAGAAGAGAAAAAAACTCTTTTCCTTTCCCTATAGAATATAGGACATAGAGACGCTGCTCTGTACAATGGAGCTCTGTGTCCTGTATAATCAGAGGCTTCATTGTAGGTTCATTTATGAAAAATCCTCCCTTTGACATCATCGGTTCCCAGTGGCTCAACAGCTTAGATCAGGTAGAAAGTCTAGGAAGCTGCTGGACACAAGTTTGAAAGTTGAAAGTTGGTAGTTTGAATCCAAGGTGGTAAAAATAAATAATTGTATTTTTATTTTTTTTCCTCATTTGTTTATAGTAGTTTTATGGGAACAAATGAATCTGTCTCTTTCCTTCACCTACAAAGAGATGCAGTATTTATCTATCTATCTATGTATCTATCTATATCTATCCCTCTATTTATTGATCTATCTATCCCTCTATTTATCTAACTACTCATTTATCTATCCATCTATCTATCTATCCCTCTATCTATCTATGATTCTATCTATCTGTAAAAACATTAAAATTAATACATCTAGTTATCAAACATTTTATAATAGGACATATTATATATATATATATATGTTCACAGTTCTGTCTATATTGGAAGGGCATAGCTTATTGATAACAGTACTTAAATTAAGATAAAGGTATCTGTATTGAATATCTGTATCGAATCTAGGTAAATGCTGACATGGTATGATATATATATCCTTCCATTTGGAAGCTTCTAGAGATTACACCATGTAACATGCGTTCAGCTGAAATACCCTATATGGTTTGGACAGTTGTCATATAACATGACACGATGGAGGGGGCAACTCACTCCTGCACATCGCCAACTGACCCAGGATCCTTCCAGCCTGCAAGATGAACACATGCTGTCAAGCCTACAGTATATCACCCCTGCCTTACCATTCAGGATCCAAGGAGAGATGGATGAAGATTTTCTATTGATCAGTATGGACTAATTGAACTCTTTTACGTAAGCTAATGCAGTATATATTTTTTTCCTTTTCTGTAACTGAACTGCAACTTTATAATTAGCCAACCATTTTTATCAGATATAAAATACATTTATTTTTTTTTATATATTCTGAAGTCCATTATTCATGCATCTTATCGCGTATTTGAAGAAAAATATATTTAAAAGTATATTTTTAACATTTGGAGAGCCAGCCATTCTTGATTTTTTTAATTTTTTATACTTGTTCCTTCACTTTGCTTACGGGGGGAAAGAAGTAATTAATATCTCCTGCAAAGTATCAGGAATCGACAATTTATAAAAATCACGCAGAACCTAGGAAATACGGATAAGTTCAAGTTGCATGAATGTTTTTTAAATGAACTTTAAAGAGTTTACAAAGCCACAGAAGTTAACCTTTGACGTGTCTTTGAGCAAGAAAGAATAAGTCAGTCCATAAGAAGTATTGGACGTGCTGAACAAGGTGAATCAAGTCTCAGAGGATCATCCATCAGATCATCTGATCATTTCAGGTAAGAAAATGGATTTTATCTCTTCTTATGTTAAGCAAAGTAAACTTCAGTTCACATACTCAGATATTTCTAACGTAGAAAAGCTTTGGGTATGCCTTCATGGGGAGTGTGAACTTGAGAATTCACATGTAGAATGTGCAATGTCTTTTAATAGAGAGAAACAGAAAATCAGAAATGTCTGTCATTTAGTCTATGAATTTCACAAGTTAGTGTTAGAAAAATGTAAAAATGGTGGAAATGGACAACCTGAATTGTCAGGAAAGTCAGTGATATAGAAATCCAAAGACTGCTTAGAACCTGAAATGTCTGTAAGTGATATTGTGAATTCTGACTGTAATCAAGATGGCCGCAGACATGTGCCATGTATTCAAGGTAACCTTCGGGACATTGGAGAAGAAGCAGGAAATGACATAGAGAAGTCAGAAGGGGGAGGAGCCAGAGTAGGAGATGTGCAAAGAGTTGTCAGAGAAGGAAATGACAAAGCGGAGCCAGAAGGGGGAGGAGTCAGAGAGCATGGCGGAGATCAGTTTTTAAAAATAGAACAGACTAAGTTAGAACTTAAACTAAGAAAGAATCTTTTGGATATATGCAAATCAATTCCCGCATATAATCCCAAAATACATGTATGCAGAAATTCAGAAATATTTGAAAGTTCTGTTGAAAAATTAAATTTAACCAATAGTGAGAAGACTCAGATATTTGATATGTGGTTACCCCAGCATTTTTTCAGACAGCTAGCATTAAAAAAGTCTTCTGACAATGAGACTTTTGATTATCCAACTGACGATGACATCACAAGGCTGAGAAATCTCATTTTTTGTGAACGGAATGAAGCGAGTCCAAATTATGAGATGTTGAAGGAATTACAAATTGAACAGAATGAAAGTACGTTCTCATTTATGTCCGTTTTTGAACGTTTATATAGGGCGGTCATTCCAAATGTCAGACTGAATGGAATGATACATATATTCGTCAAGAAATTTAATTTCCTTGATAATACAACCTGTACTATGGCATTAAAGAAAAAGTCCCTATTCGAATCTACAAAATTTAATGATTTTGTTAGAAATCACCAAAGTGAATCAAAACAGAAATTAATTAATTCCGAAAAACCAACACAAAAAAGGGAGAGATTCTGTGAACAATCAACAGTGTCTCCCAGATGCAAATATTCCTGTGACAAAATGTATGAAATTCGTAGGAAATTGCATGTAAACTACAAATCATACACCCCCCCTCTTTCCTTGTCTCCATCAATGAAAGAGAAAATTGTCACAAAATCTGATACTGACAATCTCATACAAGCGATTTTTCAAAGCCCTGAAAGACAGAAACAGGTGTCTTGTGCAAATTCTCTCCCCTTGTCACTATTGAAAGAAAAAATGTCGTCCAAAGAATTTGACATCCAGCGACAGCTGGATGGTCCTTCGGAGAGAGATATTTTTTTTCATTTAAGGAAAAAAATTGAGTTACAGATCATTTTCAGAGATTCCTACAGGTTGAAAATGAATATAATAGATCGGATATTGGAAGATAAACTGGGGTTTGGTTCAGCTGGATAAAGGGGATTTCTGGATAAATTAATTTTGTTATTTGATATTTATTATTGTTCATATACAGTGTAATACATACCTTCTATAGATTTGTGTATATATATATATATATATATATATTGTGAGACTGTGACCGGGGTTATCTATGACGGCCGGTATGTCTCGCCCAGGTTGTGCTCACTCCATGATAGAAAGTAAATCCACTATAGGGTTAATGCTGTTTCCCTACAGGCTGAAGGAAGGGTTAAATAGAATCAGGAACAAGGGCAGGTGTGCCGGGTGTGAGGGAGTGAACAGAACTCCCTGAGTTGTCTGCTGGAGAGGCACATGTATTGTGTTATGGACTTTTGTTTGGACATTAAAACCGTGTGCTGTGAACCTTAATGCCTGGATCCCGTGTCTTCTGCTGCGCAGCCGACCGTGCTACCTCACATATGGTGGAGAATGCGGGCATGACAGCCGGTGAGGTGTAGCATCCATCCCTGGTGACCCAGCTGCGCATGTCCTGGATTCGAGCGGCTATACTACAGCCCAAACCCGGCGACGCCATGGAGGACATACTAAAGCATTTGGCTCAGGCTAATGCACAGCAGCAACAGACCAATGCACACCTGCTCCAATCCTTGCAAGTGCAGGAAAGAAAACTCCAAGAACAGATGGATCAGGCCAATGCACGTCAGCAGCAATCCTTGCAAGTGCAGGACAAAAGGCACCAAGAACAGATGGAGCAGGCCAATGCACGTCAGCAGCAAGCCTTGCAATTGCAGGAAAAAAGGCACCAAGAACAGATGGTTCTCCTGGCCAAGTCGATCCGTGCCGGATCGGCAGCAACAACCCCGGGACCGGGTGACGACGGCAGCGTCCGGAAAGCGGTGAGACAAGCGTTGCAAAAGATGACCCCGGGTGATGATGTGGAAGCGTTCCTGGCGGTGTTTGAGCGGGTGGCCGAGCGGGAAAAGCTGCCGACCCCGCAGTGGGCTGAGGTATTGTCGCCTTATCTGACGGGGGAACCCCAAAAAGCGTACCTGGACCTCTGTGCCGAGGACGCCATTGACTATGTGACCCTGAAAGCCGAAATACTAGCTCGGTTGGGGGTGAATACCTATGTACGGGCTCAGCGGGTAAATCAGTGGTTCTATGAGGAAGCCAAACCCGTACGCTCCCAGGCCTATGACTTGTTGCATCTTGTAAAAAAGTGGTTGCAGCCTGACACTCTGAGCCCGGCGCAAATGGTGGAAAGGGTAGTAGTGGATCGTTTTGTGCGCACTTTACCCGTCACCGTTCAACGGTGGGTCGGACAGGGTGACCCGAGTACCCTGGACCAATTAGTGTCCCTGGTAGAGCGGCATGTGGCTACGCAGGACTTGATATGGGACACTGAGACTTTGCGTACCGCCCGTCGGTCCGGCCCCTCCAAGCCTAGGGCCAAGGACCCACCGCTGACAACGGTACAGGAGTCCCCTACCGTCCCGTCTGAGGCCGCGGCTGCTATTCCTGAGGTCCGGAAGGTTCTCTACCCTAAACGACAACCCGTCAAGGGGGTTTCCGTCCCCATTAGATGTTGGCGGTGCCAGCGGGTGGGACATATGGAAGCCCAGTGTCCACTCACCACGGAGCCCATGGATTGTGGGGTTACCCGGCGGGGTTCAATGTATGCTCAGGTGGTGTGTACCGCTGACCTGGTCTCCCCAGAGATGGAGCCCCACTTGTGCCAAATACAGGTGAATGGATGTCCGGTTACAGGATTGTTGGATTCCGGAAGCTTAGTGACCCTTGTGTGATCCACCTTGAGAGCTAATGTAAAGGCCACAGGACGCACCGTGGGGGTGGTTTGCATACATGGGGACCGCCGCGACTATCCCACGGGGATTGTCACCATCACAGCACCTTGCGGTTAGGTGCAACATGAGGTGGGACTTCTTAACACTCTTCCTTATGACGTGATCCTAGGAAGGGATCTGCCCTATTTTTGGACTTTATGGAGGGGACCCCCTAAGTCCCCTCAGATATTGGTCGGTCCGGGACCTGAGCCCTACAATCCTGAATCCGGGACACCTGCCGTAGGGGTCACCATGATAGGGACAGAGTGTGAACCCGATAGGTCGCCCCTAGAGGTATTGGCAGGAGAGGCTGAGACGGTCGAGCCCATCCCGGAGTTGGAGGTGTCCCCGGATACGTTTGGGACAGCCCAACTCCAGGACCCTATGTTAATACATGCCCGGAGTCAGGTGACAGTAGTTGACGGGGTGGCACAGCTGCCCGGTGCCCAGGTAAGGTACCCCCATTTCGCTCTTAAGCAGGATTTACTCTACCGGGTAGATGAAATACGGGGCGTAGGGGTAGAACAGTTGGTGGTGCCCCAGCCGCATCGCCGGCGGGTCCTCGACTTGGCTCATAAACACCTGATGAGTGGCCACCTAGGGGTCAAGAAAACGCAGGAGCGAATATTGCAAAGGTTCTATTGGCCCGGGGTCTTTGGGGAGGTAAAACGGTTCTGCGAAACCTGCCCGGAGTGTCAGCTTACCGCACCCCTGACCCATTTTCGCAGTCCGTTGGTACCGTTACCCATTATAGAAGTCCCTTTTGAACGGATAGGGATGGATCTGGTGGGGCCCCTCGTAAAGTCCGCTCGAGGGCACCAACATATCCTAGTGATCGGTGACTATGCCACCCGGTATCCCGAGGCGATACCTCTCAGACATACTGCAGCGAAGCTTATAGCTCGGGAGTTGTTTGCTGTGTTCTGCCGGGTGGGGTTGCCCAAGGAGATCCTTACGGATCAGGGGACCCCATTCATGTCTAAAGTGACCAAAGAGCTATGCCGGCTACTCCAGATCAAGCAGTTGCGTACGTCTGTGTATCATCCTCAAACGGACGGTTTAGTCGAGCGTTTCAATAAAACCCTGAAAACCATGCTAAGAAGGGTGATCTCAAAAGACGGGAAAGACTGGGATATGATGCTTCCCTATTTGATGTTTGCCATACGAGAGGTGCCACAGGCATCCACGGGGTTTTCGCCTTTTGAATTGTTATACGGGCGACATCCCCGGGGATTGTTGGACCTGGCAAAAGAAACATGGGAACAAGAGCCCACCCCCCATAAAAGTGTGATCGAACACATTTTAGGTATGCAGAACCGCATAAGTGCGGTCATGCCAATTGTGAAGGAGCATTTACAGGAGGCTCAGGCCGCGCAAAGCGGCCGCTACAATAGACAAGCCACCGTGCGGACCTTTAAACCCGGGGATCGGGTGTTGGTATTAATCCCCACGGCGGAGAGTAAATTCCTGGCTCAGTGGCAAGGCCCCTACGAGATAAAGGAAAGAGTCGGGGTGGTTAACTATAAAGTATTGCAGCCCGGTAGGCGGAAACCTGAACAAATATACCATGTCAACCTATTAAAACCTTGGCAGGAACGGGAAAGCCTGATGGCTGTTTTTTCCACAACCTCCCTCCTCTTCGGGTCGTTCACATCCGGCTCCAGCGACCTCTGGAGAGGACGAACCGGAAGTAAGGATTGGAGAAGCCCTCACCAAGCAACAGAGGCGAGAGGCCAGACGGTTGGTTCAGCAGAACCCCGATGTCTTCTCCGAGCTGCCCGGTAGGACCAGTCTGATACGACACGATATTGTCACCGAGCCCCACCTGAAGGTACGCCTGAAGTCATACCGGGTACCGGAGGCTCGATGACAAGCCATATCGGAGGAAGTAAAGACAATGTTACGCCTGGGGGTCATCGAAAAATCCCGGAGTGAATGGGCTAGTCCGATTGTCCTAATACCAAAACCCGATGGCTCCTTAAGGTTCTGCAATGACTTTAGGAGATTGAACGAAATATCCAAGTTCGATCTCTACCCCATGCCCCGGGTGGATGAGCTGATTGATAGGCTGGGACAGGCGCGATATTTTACCACGCTCGACCTGACCAAGGGGTACTGGCAGGTGCCACTAACGGAGTCCGCCAAGGAGAAAAACGCTTTTGTTACGCCGGAGGGTCTCTTCCACTATGTTGTCTTGCCTTTTGGGTTACATGGCGCTCCGGCCACGTTCCAGAGGTTGATGGACTTAGTGCTGGAACCCCACCAGGCGTATGCATCAGCGTACTTGGATGACATCATTATTTACAGCTCCGATTGGCAGACCCACTTGGAACAGGTACAAGCGGTGGTGGACGGGCTTCGAACAGCCGGATTGACCGCCAATCCCAAGAAATGTGCATTGGGACTCACGGAAGCCCGCTACTTGGGCTACGTGATAGGCCAAGGAGTGATTAAGCCCCAAATTAACAAGGTTGAGGCGATCCAGAAGTGGCCTAGACCCCTGACCACGAAGCAGGTTAGGGCCTTCCTGGGTATCGTGGGGTACTACAGGAGGTTTGTAAAGGATTTTGCGGGACTGTCAGCCCCCTTGACGGACCTTCTCAAAGGCAAGAAGTCCGTCATGGTGCGCTGGACTCCGCAGGCCGAGGACTCCTTCCGGGCCCTGAAGGGGGTCCTGTGCGAACAGCCCGTTCTTGTACACCCTGATTTCCGGAAGGAGTTCATAGTACAGACTGACGCCTCAGAGGTCGGCCTGGGGGCAGTGCTGTCTCAGGTGGTTCAGGGGGAGGAACACCCCGTCACCTTCTTAAGTAGGAAGCTCACCCCTCCCGAGCGGAATTATAGCGTAGTGGAGAAGGAGTGCCTGGCGATCAAGTGGGCCTTGGAGTCCCTACGCTATTACCTGCTGGGACGGCAGTTTCGCTTGGTGACGGATCACTCTCCGCTGGTCTGGATGAGGTCCGCCAAGGAACGGAATGCCCGGGTTACCCGGTGGTTCCTTTCTCTGCAGAACTTCCGGTTTACGGTTGAACACCGGGCCGGTAGGTTGCAGGGCAACGCCGATGCCTTGTCCCGCGGCCCGTGTTTGATGGCTGGAGTTCAACCCCGCACGCTTGAACTGAGGGGGGGGTATGTGAGACTGTGACCGGGGTTATCTATGACGGCCGGTATGTCTCGCCCAGGTTGTGCTCACTCCATGATAGAAAGTAAATCCACTATAGGGTTAATGCTGTTTCCCTACAGGCTGAAGGAAGGGTTAAATAGAATCAGGAACAAGGGCAGGTGTGCCGGGTGTGAGGGAGTGAACAGAACTCCCTGAGTTGTCTGCTGGAGAGGCACATGTATTGTGTTATGGACTTTTGTTTGGACATTAAAACCGTGTACTGTGAACCTTAATGCCTGGATCCCGTGTCTTCTGCTGCGCAGCCGACCGTGCTACCTCACAATATATATATATATATATATGTATATAAGGGTAGTGATAGTAAGATCAAAGTAATATTTTCATTTAGTTATGATAGTTACATTTTATAAATTAATAATTTGATCTCTGTATATGAGTAATAATATTTAAAATTTATTAATAATGAAGAGTATAACTTATTTTAAGTGATTAATTTTTATCATAAATATGATAATATTTTTATTCTTTTATTTCCCTCAGAATTTATCAGTAAAGCAGATTGATGAAGTATTAACTTTTTATTTATAAAATTTGTTCTTATCCTCAATCAGTTAACATATATCTTATTGTGTAAGGCTAATCGCGAAAGCATGATTAATAATAATAATAATAAGAATAAGAATAATTATTATTTTCTCAGGTACCAATTGCCAGAGGACCATTAATTTTAACATTTCTTTCAGGAATTTGAATATATCTTCCTTAGAGCTATTAGAAGTGTGATCTGAGTTTTGGAGTGGAGTACTTACACTGCTTGCTGTGTTGGAATGGAATGTTCTTTGTACGTAACCAGAGCATGTGAAACTTGAATTACTGAGCTAATAATAAATGTCTGTCTGTTCTATGGTCAAATGTACAGTATGTGACTATCAAAGGTACCTGGTACTCATGAGTAAATGTAATTCATATACTTCAAGAAGTACTTCATATTAGTATCATATTTTTGAAATGCGCATGGAAAAATTGTAAATTAAAAAGGGGATATGTGTTGTCCATATGTTTGTCTGTATGTGAATAGTTTTGTATATACTCGTACAGTGAGGCAGTCTAATTGATTGAACAGCTGTGCACTGAAATTCTATCTCGAGAGAAGTCTTTGAAGCTTCCAAAGAAAAAAAAGGCAACTTTTTTTTTACTTCAAGGTTATTAAATATTATTAGAATAAATAAGTTATAGTACATAAGTATTAATAATTAAGGAATTTATTCAGAATATATCTTATTCATAGACTTATTTCTTTAGTATAGATGTGTTAGGATCCTTATTAAAGGTTTATTCTGAAGAATTACATTCTAGAATAAGGTTTTTAATGTCTTGATTTTTATACAGGTTTGTGTTATTTTACTGATACACAGATTGGTAATCATTTTCTTTTCAAATATGAAAGAAATATTTATATGGTCTTGAAGATATACAACATAAATTTTAATTCAATTTAATCTTGACATATTAATTTTTATAACATCATATTTCATGATATTAAAAGGAATAGGTTGGGTTTTAATTACATATTTATATTTGATTAATATATGTGTTTACAGAATATTTTAATAATTAATAGTAATCAAGTACAAAGGGAAAATTAGGGAAAAAAATATATTTTTGAAGTATGGTAATCACAATGCATTTATATATATATATATATATATATATATATATATATATATATATATATATATATATAAAGAGTATTATCAGCAAGATTACATGACTTAATTATTTTTATAGGTTAATGATATGACAGGTATGGAAATCATACAAGATATTGGTAATATTAAGGTTATATGAGTGTCATATACATAAAAGGCCTTATTTTTATTCCAATTTTTATTTTTATTTTTATTCCAATTTTCATTTTTCCTTTTATTCTTATTTTATTTTTGATTATTTTTATTTAATATTCAAATTTTTAATCAAAATTTTAAATTCTACAATTTTTATTTTTTCCTTCTAATTTTTAATATCTTAATTGAGAAAACACTTCAATATTTAGTTAAGTAATATCTAATATAAGAATATTACTTTATTAAATATGAATCATATTAAAAGGGAAAGTTCCAATTTTTGGAAGAAAAGAACATTTCATTCATCAATATATTCCATTATTTACTTCCTAGTAATACATTATTCTTTTATTAGTATGTTAAAACAATAAGGACGAATATTGGTTATAGTTACATAGTTTCTTATATAATGGGTTATTTAATAAATAATAGACAAATCAAATAAATTAAATTAGAGTAATAAAGATGGAAGATCGAGGTATATCTAGGTTTACCTTCATATATATTATATATTATATTTTTTAATCAATAATAATTTATAATGAGTATTATTGTGTTTTGATGGAATCATCCAGTCTTTTGTAAAAGGTTATTTGCTTTGGTTTAAAATGTTACAAATGATCTAACTAAATAAGCCACATTGTTGTCTTTCATATTTATAATATGGTACATGTTATAGGTATACATTATATTATTTCATATTTTATATTACATTTTGGTATTATTCAAACCATTGCCACCTATGGGTTTGGAAAGGTAATTACACCAATGACAAAAAAGGTTATTGCATGAAATATTATTGTCTATACCATTATGCAGTATTATTACATCATTCTAAGTATCAATTATATTAATACTTCTACGATAATAATAATGACATGGTATTATTTTATTAGAGTTATGATACGCTGTGACATTATTAGTGGTAGTTTCATTGCCATATTTGGTATCTAGATTAGGGAATGAAGTCTTCAATCAAGATTAAGATAAAAGACTTTTAGTAATTTTTTTAAAGTCAAGAGGGATTCCTTAAAGGATGCAAAAGCTGATATCCAAAAGTCCAGAAGGTAACGTCTCAAATAAGACTGTGTTACATACAATACACTTACCACTGCGGGACCTCAGAAAGACAGTGATCTTATGTTGCCAGGATGGACAATGTTACAACCCTGACACATGGTCTGTGCATTAAGACTTCACTACAGTTACTAAGGAGAGCAATAACGTGTTAAAGTTAACCCCTGTCGTGCTGATCAAAAACGTCTTAACATCTGTTCCAGGATTTGACAACAGGCAGCGCAGAGGATAAAGGTGACTAATGTAAATTACACTGCACAGACATCAAAGACTTATGCTATTCTTCTACACTTATGAACTGTGGTTTATCAACATTGGCTATGGACTTTGCAATAAAGAATAAAGTTTATGGACCTGATCTAACAGTGATAAACGCAATACCGGACTGTATTAAATTGGTAATCATTCATCTTTTATCAAAGGATTTATTTTTAAGAGACTGTGTTTATGCCAGATTACATCGGAGATAAGAAGAAATCAACCCAGAGGACATCATATGGTGACCGGATTTGTTTTGCATCTTTTTAGGTTTAGGAAAGTATAATTATGTAATTTATATGATTATCAGTCACGGCCTACCATAACATGAATCGACTTTATTATATTGTTGAACATACAACATGAATAATGCAAATTGATTATTATTCATCATTATTATTGATATTAATCCATTAACGCCAAATAAGGGAAAAATATCTGTTATTTTAATGATGTATTAATTAATTTTCGGGGTTTCATTAATAATAATAATTTACCCGCCTCAAGGGGGAATTGTAAAAACATTAAAATTAATACATCTAGTTATCAAACATTTTATAATAGGACATATTATATATATGTTCACAGTTCTGTCTATATTGGAAGGGCATAGCTTATTGATAACAGTACTTAAATTAAGATAAAGGTATCTGTATTGAATATCTGTATCAAATCTAGGTAAATGCTGACATGGTATGATATATATATCCTTCCATTTGGAAGCTTCTAGAGATTACACCATGTAACATGTGTTCAGCTGAAATACCCTATATGGTTTGGACAGTTGTCATATAACATGACACTATGGAGGGGGCCTCTCACTCCTGCACATCGCCAACTGACCCAGGATCCTTCCAGCCTGCAAGATGAACACATGCTGTCAAGCCTACAGTATATCACCCCTGCCTTACCATTCAGGATCCAAGGAGAGATGGAGGAAGATTTTCTATTGATCAGTATGGACTAATTGAATTATTTTCTCAGGTACCAATTGCCAGAGGACCATTAATTTTAACATTTCTTTCAGGAATTTGAATATATCTTCCTTAGAGCTATTAGAAGTGTGATCTGAGTTTTGGAGTGGAGTACTTACACTGCTTGCTGTGTTGGAATGGAATGTTCTTTGTACGTAACCAGAGCATGTGAAACTTGAATTACTGAGCTAATAATAAATGTCTGTCTGTTCTATGGTCAAATGTACAGTATGTGACTATCAAAGGTACCTGGTACTCATGAGTAAATGTAATTCATATACTTCAAGAAGTACTTCATATTAGTATCATATTTTTGAAATGCGCATGGAAAAATTGTAAATTAAAAAGGGGATATGTGTTGTCCTTATGTTTGTCTGTATGTGAATAGTTTTGTATATACTCGTACAGTGAGGCAGTCTAATTGATTGAACAGCTGTGCACTGAAATTCTATCTCGAGAGAAGTCTTTGAAGCTTCCAAAGAAAAAAAAGGCAACATTTTTTTTTTACTTCAAGGTTATTAAATATTATTAGAATAAATAAGTTATAGTACATAAGTATTAATAATTAAGGAATTTATTCAGAATATATCTTATTCATAGACATATTTCTTTAGTATAGATGTGTTAGGATCCTTATTAAAGGTTTATTCTGAAGAATTACATTCTAGAATAAGGTTTTTAATGTCTTGATTTTTATACAGGTTTGTGTTATTTTACTGATACACAGATTGGTAATCATTTTCTTTTCAAATATGAAAGAAATATTTATAATATGGTCTTGAAGATATACAACATAAATTTTAATTCAATTTAATCTTGACATATTAATTTTTATAACATCATATTTCATGATATTAAAAGGAATAGGTTGGGTTTTAATTACATATTTATATTTGATTAATATATGTGTTTACAGAATATTTTAATAATTAATAGTAATCAAGTACAAAGGGAAAATTAGGGAAAAAAATATATTTTTGAAGTATGGTAATCACAATGCATTTATATATATATATATATATATATATATATATATATATAAAAGAGTATTATCAGCAAGATTACATGACTTAATTATTTTTATAGGTTAATGATATGACAGGTATGGAAATCATACAAGATATTGGTAATATTAAGGTTATATGTTATTAAGGACATAAGTGTCATATACATAAAAGGCCTTATTTTTATTCCAATTTTTATTTTTATTTTTATTCCAATTTTCATTTTTCCTTTTATTCTTATTTTATTTTTGATTATTTTTATTTAATATTCAAATTTTTAATCAAAATTTTAAATTCTACAATTTTTATTTTTTCCTTCTAATTTTTAATATCTCAATTGAGAAAACACTTCAATATTTAGTTAAGTAATATCTAATATAAGAATATTACTTTATTAAATATGAATCATATTAAAAGGGAAAGTTCCAATTTTTGGAAGAAAAGAACATTTCATTCATCAATATATTCCATTATTTACTTCCTAGTAATACATTATTCTTTTATTAGTATGTTAAAACAATAAGGACGAATATTGGTTATAGTTACATAGTTTCTTATATAATGGGTTATTTAATAAATAATAGACAAATCAAATAAATTAAATTAGAGTAATAAAGATGGAAGATCGAGGTATATCTAGGTTTACCTTCATATATATTATATATTATATTTTTTAATCAATAATAATTTATAATGAGTATTATTGTGTTTTGATGGAATCATCCAGTCTTTTGTAAAAGGTTATTTGCTTTGGTTTAAAATGTTACAAATGATCTAACTAAATAAGCCACATTGTTGTCTTTCATATTTATAATATGGTACATGTTATAGGTATATGTCAGGGCCGGGCGGTCGGGCAGACCCAGGAGGTGGATCCACTGGGCCGAACTCTAAGATGGTGGTAGGGAGTCCGGTAGCTGAAGCACTGATGGGCAGCAGAACAGTCCGTGCAAGTGAAGGTAGCGGAGGAGTCCCTGGGACCACGGAGTCACAGATGGCAGTCCGGGTGACGTAGCTCAGGTTCGGAAGCCAAGATGATGTCAGGCGGGGTCCGGAACCTTTGGAGCGAGATGACAGGTCACCGCAGGGATCCGAGATGGTACGGACTGTCAGATGGCAGACGGACAGCGTGCGGGGCTCGGGATTCAGCAGGACTGGATGGCGAGGCGGGATCAGCTCTAGAAGAGAGATACGTAAGTATGGCAGGAAAACACAAGGAGACCTGACTCCTAGCTCAGAAAACACGAAGATCAGGCCCCGCCCCCTTGACAAGAACCCCCTTTATACCCCGTACCTGTCTAACCTCATGTCCTGTTAATGGGCGCTGGCCCTTTAAGAAAGGGTCAGTGACCGCGCGCGCGCCCTAATGCGCATGCGCGCGGCCCGGGTGCCAGAAGCCAGGGAAGGAGGCTGAGAGGAGGACGCAGGGGAGCCGGCCAGGGCCTGGGAGGCCGTCGGGCGCCGGGATCGGCGGCCAGGGAGCCTAGGAAGGACGGGCACAAGAGACTGGGACGCGGGGAGCGTGGCAGGTGAGCCGGGGAGCGGGACAGGAGACCCGGGAAGGGAAGCCGAGGACCCGGGGAGCGTGACAGTATACATTATATTATTTCATATTTTATATTACATTTTGGTATTATTCAAACCATTGCCACCTATGGGTTTGGAAAGGTAATTACACCAATGACAAAAAAGGTTATTACATGAAATATTATTGTCAATACCATTATGCAGTATTATTACATCATTCTAAGTATCAATTATATTAATACTTCTACGATAATAATAATGACATGGTATTATTTTATTAGAGTTATGATACGCTGTGACATTATTAGTGGTAGTTTCATTGCCATATTTGGTATCTAGATTAGGGAATGAAGTCTTCAATCAAGATTAAGATAAAAGACTTTTAGTAATTTTTTTAAAGTCAAGAGGGATTCCTTAAAGGATGCAAAAGCTGATATCCAAAAGTCCAGAAGGTAACGTCTCAAATAAGACTGTGTTACATACAATACATTTACCACTGCGGGACCTCAGAAAGACAGTGATCTTATGTTGCCAGGATGGACAATGTTACAACCCTGACACATGGTCTGTGCATTAAGACTTCACTACAGTTACTAAGGAGAGCAATAACGTGTTAAAGTTAACCCCTGTCGTGCTGACCAAGAACGTCTTAACATCTGTTCCAGAATTTGACAACAGGCAGCGCGGAGGATAAAGGTGACTAATGTAAATTACACTGCACAGACATCAAAGACTTATGCTATTCTTCTACACTTATGAACTGTGGTTTATCAACATTGGCTATGGACTTTGCAATAAAGAATAAAGTTTATGGACCTGATCTAACAGTGATAAACGCAATACCGGACTGTATTAAATTGGTAATCATTCATCTTTTATCAAAGGATTTATTTTTAAGAGACTGTGTTTATGCCAGATTACATCGGAGATAAGAAGAAATCAACCCAGAGGACATCATATGGTGACCGGATTTGTTTTGCATCTTTTTAGGTTTAGGAAAGTATAATTATGTAATTTATATGATTATCAGTCACGGCCTACCATAACATGAATCGACTTTATTATATTGTTGAACATACAACATGAATAATGCAAATTGATTATTATTCATCATTATTATTGATATTAATCCATTAACGCCAAATAAGGGAAAAATATCTGTTATTTTAATGATGTATTAATTAATTTTCGGGGTTTCATTAATAATAATAATTTACCCGCCTCAAGGGGGAATTGTAAAAACATTAAAATTAATACATCTAGTTATCAAACATTTTATAATAGGACATATTATATATATGTTCACAGTTCTGTCTATATTGGAAGGGCATAGCTTATTGATAACAGTACTTAAATTAAGATAAAGGTATCTGTATTGAATATCTGTATCAAATCTAGGTAAATGCTGACATGGTATGATATATATATCCTTCCATTTGGAAGCTTCTAGAGATTACACCATGTAACATGTGTTCAGCTGAAATACCCTATATGGTTTGGACAGTTGTCATATAACATGACACTATGGAGGGGGCCTCTCACTCCTGCACATCGCCAACTGACCCAGGATCCTTCCAGCCTGCAAGATGAACACATGCTGTCAAGCCTACAGTATATCACCCCTGCCTTACCATTCAGGATCCAAGGAGAGATGGAGGAAGATTTTCTATTGATCAGTATGGACTAATTGAACTCTTTTACGTAAGCTAATGCAGTATATTTTTTTTTTCCTTTTCTGTAACTGAACTGCAACTTTATAATTAGCCAACCATTTTTATCAGATATAAAATACATTTATTTTTTTTATATATTCTGAAGTCCATCATTCATGCGTCTTATCGCGTATTTGAAGAAAAATATATTTAAGAGTATATTTTTAACACTATCTATGATTCTATCTATCTATCTATGATTCTATCTATCTATGATTCTATCTATCTATCTATCTATCTATGATTCTATCTATCAATCTATCTATGATTCTATCTATCTATCTATAATTCTATCTATCTATGATTCTATCTATGATTCTATCTATCGCTCTATCTATCTATCTATCTATCCATCCATCTATCTATGATTCTATCTATCTATCAATCAATTTATCTATGATTCTATCTATCTATCTATCTATATCTATCTATGATTCTATCTATTTATCTATCTATCTATGATTCTATCTATCTATCCATCTATCTATGATTCTATCTATCTATCCATCTATCTATATATCTAGCTATGATTCTATCTATCTATGATTATATCTATCTATCCATCCATCTATCTATGATTCTATTTATCATTCTATCTATCTATGATTCTATCTATCTATTATCTGTCATGTATCTATATATCCCTCTATCATCCATCCATTCCTCTATCATCCATCCATCCCTCTATCATCCATCCATCACACTATCATCCATCCATCCCTATCATCCATTCATCCCTCTATCATTCATCCATCCCTCTGTCATCCATCCATCCCTCCCTCTATCCCTCTCTCTAGCCCTCCCTCTATCCCTCCCCCTATCCCTCCCCCTATCCCTCCCTCTATCCATCCCATCCCTCTCTCCCTCCATCCCTCCATTCATCCATTCATCCATCCCTCCATCCATCCATCCCTCCATCTATCCATCCCTCCCTCCATCCATCCCCCCATCCATCCCTCCATCCATCCCTCCATTCATCCCTCCATTCATCCCTCCATTCATCCCTCCATTCATCCCTCCATCCATTCATCCCTCCATCCATCCATTCATTCAACCATCCCTCCATTCATCCCTCCATCCATCCCTCCATCCATCTTTGCAGCTGAATAATCTGCTTCTGGTTTCTCACCTGCAATATAGAGGTCAAGATAACCAAAATTTGCTATGCTTTTCAATACAGGCAGTGGCTCAGTGGTAAAGCTGCTGCCTATGGAACAATGAGCTTCATGGTTCATGGGTTTGAGACCCAGCCGCCCCGATAATCCAGACCTGATGAGAATTTAATGTAATTTATTCACTTCACTGAGGGGATGAGTAAGGACATCAGCTGTGAGCCGTGGGAGTGCAGGACACACCTCTAAAATCAGGGCAGTCCCGCAGAATCCAGGACGGTTGGGAGGTATGTTAGAGACTATGCCCTGAGATTACAAACTGCACTGCGCACCCTGAAACTAGTAGACTCTATCAATGAACAAGAGAGCAATAAAATGCTGGTGGAGCAGTTCCTGCAGGGGCTGGAGTCAGCAGAGGATCGCAAGCAGCTGCGGCTGTGGGCCCTGGAACACCCAGATTTAAACTTTGCAGTCCTAAAGGATCGGGCCATAAAGGCTCTACAGACCTCTGAGACTAATGACTCTATACCAGCCTCTTGGCCAGCTGACACCTCTCACCTACTGGTGATGCCTCCCCAATTAGCATTACCAGCACCTGCAGTGTCAACAGCGCCTCCTGGAGTTCTCGGTGACCTGTCATCCCAAGTTCAACAGCTGAGCAAGGACGTCTCCAGGATCCTCGAAGCCATGCAGCTCTAGCCAAAGACCAAACCGGCGGAGAAGATGCAGCTCGCCGGCAGCCCTGAGGATGCAGAAAAAGAGCAACAACCGGTATGGACAACCCGTTTGTTACAGGTGCAACAAGACCGGCCACCACGCCTGTCGATGTCCTTTTAAACGGGCAACCCTTGAGGCCAAGGGCCAATCCTCAGGAGTAAACCAACAAGGCCCAGCTGATTGGCGTGAGAGGTATGTCGGAGGCCGCCCCATCATCTCTCTTGCCGTAGATGGAATTCCAACATCGGCACTCTTGGATACCGGTTCACAGGTAACGACTATAAGGGTGCTTTACATGCTGCGACATCACTACCGATATATCGTCGGGGTCACGTTGTTAGTGACGCACATCCGGTGCCGGTAGCAACATTGCAGCAATGTGACACCAAGGAGCGACGATCAACGATCACAAAATCGTTAAAAAACAGTGATCGTTGACACGTCGCGCCTTTCCTTAATATCGTTGCTGCTGCAGGTAAGATGTTGTTCCTCGTTCCTGCGGCATCACACATCGCTATGTGTGACACCACAGGAACGATCAACATCTCCTTACCTGTGTCCACCGGCAATGCGGAAGGAAGGAGGTGGGCGGGATGTTACGTCCTTCTCATCTCCGCCCCTCCGCTTCTATTGGCCGGCCGCTTAGTGACGCCGATTGCCCCTCCCCCTTGAAGGAGGGATTGGTCCGGCTGTCATAGCGACGTCGCTGACAACGGTATGTGCGTGTGACGCTGCCGTAGCGATAATGTTCGCTACCGCAGCGATCACCAAATGTCGCACAAGCGACGGGGGCGGTGTGCTATCGCGCACGACATCACTAGCAATCGCTAGCGATGTTGCAGCATGTAAAGCCCCCTTTACTCTATGTACTGTATAAGCGTTACTGGTCTGATGACGACCTAACCCCGCCAGACTCTGGCCTTACCATTATTGCGGCTAATGGAGTAACGATGACTCAGGTGGGGTTTAAAGAGGTGACTCTTATGGTGGAGCGAGTGGAGTTAAAACGTCAAGGACTTATAGTGGTGCAGAATGACCCTAGTGATCGTAACCCCAGAATGGTCCTAGGAACCAATTTTATTGAAAATTGCATGGGGGAAGTATTGTATTTACTTCAACAGTTGTCTGCAACAGCAGGAGCGGGCCGGAAGAGAGTCCTGCAGCGGCAACAGGTGAATCTGTCTGGTGGAGAGATTGGTAGTGTGAGAGTGATGGATGTAGCTCCCCTTGTGGTGCCTCCGCGAAGTGAAATGATGTTTTGGTGTAGGGCAGCAGTAGGTTCCCGTGGACAAGATTATCAGGCAATGGTAGAGCCCTTGCCTTCAGAGCACTGGCCCAAAGTCTTGACGACCAGAGGAGTGATTGATGTCCAGAAGGGAAGAGTGCCCATGAGAGTGTTGAACTGCGGAGAGGAAGAGGTTAAGCTACCCAGATATGCCACCATTGCCAAGCTGTTCACAGTAGATACACATGTCATCCAAACAGCAGCATCCACCATCCCTGCATCCCAATCAGTCAGTGACACCTAACCAGGTCAGTCAGAGGAATGGTGTCAGGAATTACACGTAGGCACTGACTCCACACCTTCACACCAAAAGGAGGGGGTCTACAGGCTAGTGCAAGAATACGAGCAGGTCTTCAGTAAACACCCGCTAGACTTTGGGAGGATAAAAGGGGTCCAACACTACATCCCCACAGGTGCACACCCACCCATCAAAGATAGGTATAGGCCAATACCACCTGTACATTATCAGCGTGCCAAGGACATGTTGAGGAGAATGAAGAAGGCTGGGGTTATCCGTGACAGTTGTAGCCCTGGGCAGCTCCGTTGGTCCTGGTAAAGAAAAAGGATGGCACCATGAGAATGTGTGTGGATTACCGGAAGATTAATCAGATTACCCACAAGGCTGCATATCCACTCCCCTGTATTGTGGAATTGTTAGCTGCATTATGAACTGCAAATTACTTTTCTACCCTTGATCTCACTAGTGGCTACTGGCAGGTGTCTGTTGCTGAGGAGGACCGGGAGAAGACCGCCTTCGCCACCCCGATGGGTCTCTGCGAGTTCAACAGCATGCCCTTTGGGCTGTACAACGCGCCAGGAACCTTCCAGAGGCTGATGGAATGCTGTTTAGGGCACCGAAACTTCGAAACAGTACTGCTATACTTAGATTACATCATCATCTATTCCAAGACATATGAAAATCATCTGGAACATCTTGCAGAAGTCTTTGAAGGCTTCTCCAGGTACGGATGAAGTTGAAGCCCTCCAAATGCCACTTGCTGAAGCCTAAACTCCAATACCTCGGACATGTAGTTGGCGCAGAAGGTGTGGCCCCGGATCCGGAGAAGATAACAGCAATACAGAACTGCCCAAGACCCACTACCGTCAAGGAGGTGCAGCAGTTCCTGGGCCTGATGGGCTATTACCGCCGCTTCGTCAAGGGCTACACCAAGATGGCAGCTCCAATGCAAGATCTCCTGTTCGGACAAACTAAGCATGGCAAGACATCTGGTCCAACGTTCACATGGGGTGAGGAGCAAGAAAGTTCCTTCCAACAGATTAAGTCAGCCCTGACCGGAGAAGAGAACCTGGCATACCCCGACTACGGTCTCCCATTTATACTGTATACGGATGCCAGCAATGTGGGATTGGGAGCTGTCTTGTCCCAAATGCAGGATGGCAAGGAGAAGGTGATAGCTTACGCTAGTAGGAAGCTCCATCCAACAGAAAGGAATGCTGAGAATTTTAGTTCTTTCAAGTTGGAGTTCCTAGCGCTCGTCTGGGCTGTGACAGAGAGATTTAAGGATTACCTGGCTTCTGCAAAGTTCACTGCATATACAGACAACAATCCTTTGACCCACTTAGACACAGCAAAGCTTGGAGCCCTGGAGCAGAGATGGGTAGCCCAACTGGCGAATTATGACTTTACCATAATGTACAGAGTCGGTCGGAAGAACACCAATGCTGATGCACTGTAGAGAATGCCACACCTGCCTGATGATGGAGTAGATGAGGACGAGTTGGAAGAGATTGAACTACTCGCGTTCCATCAATCTGACAGTTTGGAGAACACCAAACATTACAGCAGTCAGCAAGAGACAGCATTCAATCCATTACCTTATCACGGGTGTCAGGAAGCGCAAGATAGAGACCCTGGTTCCAGGTTAGAGTCCACTGCCCCGGCTGAAGCACAGAGGCTGTGGAAAGAGAAGAGCCGGTTGTATCTGCAGCGAGGCAAGTTGTGCAGAGGACTGATCAATCCCAAGATGCATGAGAGGATCTGCCAAATAGTTATACCCCAAGCGTACGTGCCAGTGGTTCTAGAAGCCTATCATGATGGAGCTGGACACTTCTGCTGGAAAAAGCTGAAAATGCTGCTGAGAGAGCGCTTTTATTGGGTTGGAATGAGAGAGTCCATTGAAGCATGGTGCCGGGATTGTGGCCCCTGCGAACTAAGAAGAAAGGATGGCACCAGTCAGAAGGCCCCACTACAGCCAATAATCACCAGCCAGCCGTTGGAACTCATTGCTCTAGATCAGGGGTGGGGAACCTTTTTTCTGTCGGGGGCCATTTGGAAATTTCTACCAACCTTCGGGGGCCGCACAAAATTATCAATGTTTAAATGACCCTGCTATATTGGGTGAAGCAATTAATTAACTGGGGGCATGGGGCTGGGGGCACAGACACCACACGCAGGGCTGGGGGCACAGACACCACTGGAGGGGCTGGGGGCACAGACACCACTGGAGGGGCTGGGGGCACAGACACCACTGGAGGGGCTGGGGGCACAGACACCACTGGAGGGGCTGGGGGCACAGACACCACTGGAGGGAGGCACAAACACCACTGGGGGGAGGCACAGACACCACTGGGGGGAGGCACAGACATCACTGGGGGGGAGGCACAGACATCACTGGGGGGGAGGCACAGACATCACTGGGGGGGAGCCACAGACATCACTGGGGGGGAGGCACAGACATCACTGGGGGGGGCTGCACACAGGACGGGGGGGCTGCACACAGGACGGGGGGCTGCACACAGAACTGGGGGGGCTGCACACAGAACTGGGGGGCTGCACACGACTGGGGGGCTGCACACGACTGGGGGGGTGCACACAGGACTGGGGGGGTGAACACAGGACTGGGGGTGTGAACACAGGACTGGGGGGGTGAACACAGGACTGGGGGGGTGAACACAGGACTGGGGGGTGCACACAGGACTGGGGGGGGTGCACACAGGACTGGCGGGGGCTGCACACAAGACTGGCGGGGGCTGCACACAAGACTGGCGGGGTGCACACAAGACTGGCGGGGTGCACACAAGACTGGCGGGGTGCACACAAGACTGGCGGGGGCTGCACACAAGACTGGGGGGGCTGCACACAAGACTGGGGGGGCTGCACACAAGACTGGGGGGCTGCACACAGGACTGGGGGGGGCTGCACACAGGACTGGGGGTGCACACAGGACTGGGGGGGTGCACAGGACTGGGGGGGTGCACAGGACTGGGGGGGTGCACACAGGACTGGGGGGTGCACACAGGACTGGGGGGTGCACACAGGACTGGGGGGGTGCACAGGACTGGGGGGGTGCACACAGGACTGGGGGGTGCACAGGGCTGGGGGGTACACACAGGACTGGGGGGGTGCACACAGGACTGGGGGTTGCACAGGGCTGGGGGGTACACACAGGACTGGGGGGGTGCACACAGGACTGGGGGGGTGCACACAGGACTGGGGGGGTGCACACAGGACTGGGGGGGTGCACACAGGACTGGGGGGTGCACACAGGACTGGGGGGGTGCACACAGGACTGGGTGATGGGCTGCACATAAGATTGTGTGGGGGTGCACACAGGACATTGGGGGGCTGCACACAGGACTGGGGGAGGGGTGCACACAGGTTTGGGGGGATGCAAACAGGACTACTGGGTGATGGGCTGCACACAGGACTGGGGGAGGGGTGCACACAGGACATTGGGGGGCTGCACACAGGACTGGGGGGGTGCACACAGGACTGGGGGGTGCACACAGGACTGGGGGGGTGCACACAGGACTGGGGGGGTGCACACAGGACTGGGGGGGTGCACACAAGACTGGGGGGGTGCACACAAGACTGGGGGGGTGCACACAAGACTGGGGGGGGCTGCACACAAGACTGGCGGGGTGCACACAAGACTGGCGGGGTGCACACAAGACTGGCGGGGGCTGCACACAAGACTGGGGGGGGCTGCACACAAGACTGGGGGGGCTGCACACAGGACTGGGGGGGCTGCACACAGGACTGGGGGGGGCTGCACACAGGACTGGGGGGGGCTGCACACAGGACTGGGGGGGCTGCACACAGGACTGGGGGGGGCTGCACACAGGACTGGGGGGTGCACACAGGACTGGTGGGTGCACACAGGACTGAGGGGGTGCACAGGACTGGGGGGGTGCACAGGACTGGGGGGGTGCACACAGGACTGGGGGGTGCACACAGGACTGGGGGGTGCACACAGGACTGGGGGGTGCACACAGGACTGGGGGGTGCACACAGGACTGGGGGGGTGCACACAGGACTGGGGGGGTGCACAGGACTGGGGGGTGCACAGGACTGGGGGGGGCACACAGGACTGGGGGGTGCACAGGGCTGGGGGGGTGCACACAGGACTGGGGGGGTGCACACAGGACTGGGGGGGTGCACACAGGACTGGGGGGGTGCACACAGGACTGGGGGGGTGCACACAGGACTGGGGGGGGTGCACACAGGACTGGGTGATGGGCTGCACATAGGATTGTGTGGGGGTGCACACAGGACATTGGGGGGCTGCACACAGGACTGGGGGAGGGGTGCACACAGGTTTGGGGGGATGCAAACAGGACTACTGGGTGATGGGCTGCACACAGGACTGGGGGAGGGGTGCACACAGGACATTGGGGGGCTGCACACAGGACTGGGGGAGGGGTGCACACAGGACATTGGGGGGCACACTGCGCTGAGAGTTTCATGCAACTCTGGGGGAGAAGGTTTACAGAACTGGTGTGGGGAGGCACAAAGCATTGGGCAGGGCACATAGCAGCAGAGGGTCGGCACTGGACTCACAGCAGCATTGCACTCACATCACCGGAGTGCAGGAGCCGGACACACTGCATCAGAAGGAGAAGGCAGGCACTGATCTCCGGAGTGCAGGGGGCGGACACACAAGGCTGGAAGCTGAGGCTGCTGTAGACCCGCCCACAATTGGCACTGGCCGACGGGAGAACACATTGCAGCACAAACAGCAATGTGTGGATTTAAAGGGCCGGCGGCAGCAAGACCGCAGTGACAGCACGAGCACTGCCTCCCCCGGGAATCTGCCCGGGGGCCACATAAAAGGTCATGGCGGGCCGCATGCGGCCCGCGGGCCGGAGGTTCCCCACCCCTGCTCTAGATCATGTGAAACTCACAGCAGGCAGGAGCGGATACATGTACGCACTAACGATGGTAGACCACTACTCAAGGTTTATGGTTGTGGTACCCGTCAAAGATATAACGGCCCGTACCGCAGCGAAGGTCTTTCAAGCGTACTTCTGCAGGCCTCATGGCTACCCAGAAAGAGTCCTCACAGATCAAGGCCCTGCCTTTGAAGTAGAAATCTTCAAAGAATTCTGCAGTCTGTATGCATGCAGGAAGATACGCACAACACCCTACCATGCCCAAACCAACGGGATGTGTGAGAAGATGAACCATTTGGTTATCAACCTGCTGAAAATGCTACCCCTTGAGGAACGGAACCAGTGGCCTGAGAGATTGCCCAATCTGGTAGATATGTACAACAACATTCCTGTCAGTTCGACGAAGTGTACGCCTGCTTACCTCATGAGGGCGAGGCCTGGAAGGTTGCCGGTGGACTTGGACATGGATGTTGAGGTACCTGAAACCATCTCCCCAACCACAGATTGGGATTCCAAGTGGTAGAGGCAGCACAGGCAGATTCAGGAGTATGTGGAAAGAAACCTGAACCAAAGCCAAGAGAAGCAGGAGCAACACTTCAACAAACAAACAAAAGCCGCCCCCTTTGCACCAGGAGAAGTGGTGCTAAAGTGAAAAAGGAAGTTGCACAAATTGGACGACCAATGGGAAAAGATCCCCTATGTCATACAACCCTCTGAATTTGACAACCGCAAGACCTGTCTAATTAGTAAAGAAAAATAATTCAGCTCACCTGCCGCCCGAACTGCTTGATCCTCAGGGTGCACGGATCCGCTGGTAGGTCCAAACCAGCATGTAATGGACAGCAGCAAAGGAAAAAAGGGATCCAGCACAAATTCCTTCTTTGAATAAAAAGTTTTTTCTTCCTTTATTAATGCGTTAAAATCATGTGAAGACCGAAAGTGAAAGCATACGTTAATGCATAGAAGAACTCCTATGCATTAACGTAAGCTTTCACTTTCGGTCTTCACATGATTTTAACGCATTAATAAAGGAAGAAAAAAAAAGGAAGAAAAAAACTTTTTATTCAAAAGAAGGAATTTGTGCTGGATCCCTCTTTTCCTTTGCTGCTGCTAATTAGTAAAGACCAAAGGAGAACTACGGCTACCGTCTCCAGAGACCACTTGAAAAGGTGCCTGGAACCTCTGAAAATACGAGAAGTTCCCATTCCATCTCCAGGTGTTGAGAAAGAGAAGAAGGTGATCCACACCATCCTAGGTGACTTCCCAGCAGATTGGCCTATGCAAAATGGAGCAGTGATTGTTCCCGTTCTAATATTCCCACAACCCGTGGAAGAGCCAAAACCAGAGAGGCCTGCTGACATTGCACCAGTACACACACCTAGAGTCACACCTGTAACCATGCCACGCACCCGTAGGCTCCTGTGACGCCCTGGGCAAGCCAGGGGTCACAGGTCACAACACCACACGCACCCCACATTCCCTGCAGGTACACACAAGGTCAAAACTAAAATCCTTGTTGCCTTCCTCCAGGGGCTGGTGTCCACACCAGGGGGTGGGCCAGGCGGTTGGCTCCACCCACCAAGGAGTTCACAGCCCTGGAGGCGGGAGAACCAGGCAGTTGAAGTCTAGCTGAGGGCTAGAGTGGAGTTGAAGTCTAGCTGAGGACTAGCGTAGAGTTGAAGTCTAGCTGAGGGCTAGAGTGGAGTTGAAGTCTAGCTGAGGGCTAGAGTGGAGTTGAGCTAGGGAAGTGAAGGAGTAAAGATAGAGTTTTGAGGAGGAGGTGGAAGGAGTTGAAGTGGAGAGTTAGAAGTGGTAGAGGAGCTAAAGTAAGAGCAACAGAGAAAGTGACAGAAAGAAGCCTGAAGTTGGTCCGGGTGTGTGCCCCGGACTGAGACAGCAAGGTTGGCAGACGGCGGTGACTGTCTGCAGGCGAGACTGATTGGAGGTTGCTGAAAGGACCGTGGACGGGTGGTGACCCGGCGGTACCGGAGCGGTATACGAAGATTAGTCAGCACCAGGGCAGGGGCCTTTCGGATCCCGGCAAGGCTAGGAGTCGCCGAATTTGCCAAATCCATCAGTGAAGGGGACGACTGTCTCCCAACAACCAAGTCCCGTTGAAGGCAACAGTCCAACCGTTAAGGGGAGACACCGCCAAGGCACCAGTTTCCCAGGGCCAGCGCCTGCGGGCAAGAGGGGAGCTCCTCCGGCTCATATCCAAGCTGGGGAGCGGGTTACCGGTGGGAACCCATCGCTACCAAAAAACAACACATAGGTGCAGGGAAGAGACCGTCACCGTCAACTGCAGGGGAAGTCAGCACCGTAACCGTCCGAAGGACCCGTCCAACCAGCCGTTTGTTTACCGAGAACTGTGTCGTGTTTACTGGCTGAGTGAGTACCTCCGTGCCGTGCGGCACAGCGCTGCCCCTGCACCCCTGCACCTCCACAGGCCCCATACCCGCCTGTCCACCATCCCAACCCCATCACTGGTCCCCGGGATCACCAACCCCTACCCACGGAGGGGCAACACAACAACTGGCTGCTCCACACCATCACTCCCGGGATCCCCAGCCAGAGCAGCGGTGGTGTACATTCAATCACCACAACCGTGGGTGGCGTCACGGACAATAAAGTATCCCAAAAGACCAATTCCCCTTTTCACTCACGGGCGAGGAGCGCCGCTCGAGTCCCCGGGATCCGGCCCATCGCTCGAGCCACCGAGCAGCGGCAGGCCGCAGCAGCCACAGCGGCAGCCGGACCCGAGCAGTGGGAGAGCGCGGCGTCCCCTCCTCCGCTTGCGACACTCCCACTACAGCACCCATCACAGAGAGTGAGGAACCCGTAGGTAGTGCAACATCACAGGGCCTAGGAGAAAACTTAGGGTTGAGAAAGTCTACACGCCCTAACCTAGGTCAGCTACCACTCAGATACAGGGAGTAAGTAAAACCTGTATATGCTTGTATATAGTAAAGTATGTATATATACAAATTGTGAATGCCAATTAACCGTGTACCTCACCTGATTTACAAGTTGCACTTTATTGTTTATGGACCACTGGTCATCGGACTGGGAATGACCCGAACTTTTGCAATGTAAATAGTTGCACCAAAGGTGCCTTTTGAGTATCACACCATCTGCTGGACTACTTACCACCATCCTCAGCAGAGGAAGATTGGAGGAAAGATCTGGGATGCAGATAGCCCAGACCTGGTCACCAAAGAGACCGGTGATCTGCCTCCTGTAAGTTTCTGGGTGGGTCCATGATCTTTTTGGGTGGTGGGTTGCAGAGTGTGGGACTCCGCAACATTTAAGAAAAGTGCCTCCTTGCAGAGGGATAAAATGTTCAAAAGTTTTACTGTTGAAATGTTATTTATGTTTTACCTTTTTTCAGATGCAGAATTAAAAATAAACACCGATGCCGGACAGCCCGAGGATGGGCTGTGTTTTACCAAGAAGGAGTGTGACGCCCTGGCAAAACCAGGTTGTAACAGATGACTGTACCCCTCCAGGGTGCAGGAATCACTTTCTCCTTGGAATTCTACCAACATCCCACACACAGGTACAAACACCAGCCACAAAAGCCTAGTCACCCCCCCCTGGGACAATAGGGGGACACCAGTGGGCGGGGCCAGGCAGATGGTGACGCCCACCTAGGGGTTCTGAGGTGTCAGGGGAGGGAATAAGTCAGTCTGAGTCAGACAAAGGAACAGTCAAGTCTGGAGAGCGGAAGAGAGAGGAGTGTAGTGGTGGTCGGGGGTTGGAGCTCCCGGACTACCTGAGCTGACTAGGTAGCAGACGGCAGTGCAGGTCCACAGGCGAAGGAGATCCGGTCGTGGGAGACATCAAGTGGACCGGGGCAGAGTTGTAGCCCGCCTGTGCCAACAGCCTGGACCCCAAAGCAAGGACAGCTTTAAGCATTTTCCTAATTCACCAGCAGGGGACAAGATTCCAGATCTTGTCTCATTAGAAGCCCAGATAGAGCGAGACGGCAGCCCAACTCCGGGGATATGGCGTCTGCATGTGCCAACAGAGATCCCAAGGGTTAGTTCTCACGGGCCACAGCTCCCACAGCAAAGACACAGGGAGTGGACTTATCCCGTTTCATGCGGACTAGTCACCACACAAAGAAACAACACAAAAGTGCAGGAGGAAGGGCCCCTGTCCTGTCACCGGTGTGCGGGACCCAAGCACACCCCTCCAGACGCAACCGGCATCCGGCCTTGGTTTACAATAGGACTCTGTGTGTTTACTGACCCTCCAAATCAGCACAGCCTCATCCAGCACCACGACTACTAACTGTAAGTTACCTGTTTTCTGCCTCCTTAAGACTGCTCCCTGCAGCCCTTCACAATACCCTGGGCCCCGGGACTACACCTCCCCTGGAGGGGATCCCACCTTGCTGCCCTGCTCCATCAGCCCCTGGCACCCCCATATCTAGGCAGCGGCGGTGTCACCATCCATCACCGCAACCCACGGGTGGCGTCACTGACAAAGACTCTATCCCCTGTAAATAACCCCTTTTCACTCGTGGGCGACGGACGGCTGCGCGAGCCCCGGATCCGGCTGCCACTCAAGCCACAGCAACCCCCCGGATCCGAGCGCCTCGAGTGGCCCCCCTGTTGTGGTCTGTCCCCCGCCTGCAACACCAGCACTGACCACCATCCCCAGCAGAGAACCGCCCCCCTGATCCCAGAAGCACTGACCCCCACCATAGATGGCTCACAGTAGCAATGGGCCCCCCCCCCAAAAAAAGTTCCAGAACAGGCACACAGCATGAAGCTTACCCACACAGTAAATGAAAGAACTCCCGTTTTTAATTATGAAGACACTGACCTTGGTCTGTGCAAGAGGGAATGTAATCCATAGCGTGGTGTCCTGAAGTAGACGCTGCATCAGAAAACAGAAACGACAAATGGTGAGAAGGAGGAGGAAATGGCGTCGCCTCGTGCATTGTGAAATTAGACCACGCCCCTGACATGTGACGGTAGTGACGTCATGCCGGGAAGGAGCCTGTACACTCTAGCATCTACCATTCCGTCTGGGCAGGATCTTATTAGTTCTCTTGTGCCATAGGAATGCTCGTACAGCGAATTCCTCCAATTCTGCAGTGGCTAGCAGTAGCCAGAGGTGCAGGGTGCCCGCCGGCCTCTGCTTCAGCTAGATGTGTGTCTGAGCGCACGCATCCAGCTGACATACATCGGAGCACAGATACCCAGTTCGGGTCCCTGAACTGACATGTGCCGGCCGCTGCATGAATATTCATTGCTCCACATGCACACAATCCTGCGCATGGGGAACAGAGAATATGCAGACAGCTGCTGGTGCTGGAAGTGGCCGCGCATAACACTGACGTCATGCGCTGCATACACGCTGGTCAGTTGCCGGCATGCCAGCGTCGCAGCAGGATGGAAGGACGGAAGGACCAATGTTACGATGTTGTTCCTCGTTCTTGCGGCAGCACACATCGCTGTGTGTGAAGCCGCAGGAGCGAGGAACATCGCCTTACCTGCATCCCGGCTGCAATGAGGAAGGAAGGAGGTGGGCGGGATGTTTACGTCCTGCTCATCTCCGCCCCCCTGCTTCTATTGGCCGCCTGCCGTGTGACGTCGCTGTGACGCCGCACGACCCGCCCCCTTAGGAAGGAGGCGGGTCGCCGGCCAGAGCGATGTCGCAGGGAAGGTAAGTGCATGTGATGCTGCCGTAGCGATAATTTTCGCTACGGCAGCTTTCACAAGATATCGCAGCTGCGACGGGGGTGGGGACTATCGCACTCGGCATCGCTACCATCGGCTTGCGATGTCGTAGTGTGCAAAGTACCCCTAAGAAGAGAAATTTGCTGTCCTAAAATGGGTTAACAGAGGCCCTCCAACAATTGCTCTTGCTGTTACAAGGGCAGCTCACATCTAGCCCTTCACTGTGGGTTCCCCTCCAGAAAAGTCCTGGTGCCTTCCTACTTGTTTCACCACCTCTGGATCATCAGGGGAGATACATACACCACATTTAGAAAATAATTAGGGCTAATCCTCTCTGGCTACACATAGCTCAGCCTAGTTCTACATCAGACTGGTAAAGAATGACAGCCACTGTCCAACCAGAGGCCAGCTGATGACGTCATACATCGTCATCAGCTACTGGCCACTGATTGGCCGGCAGCTGCCATTGGTAAAGCTTTTCAAAGAACCCCTCTGCATGGCAGCGGAAATCAATCATCTAAAGTAAAAAGCAGATGGCTGCTTCCCCCGAAAAAGGGCCGTGATAGTCAGAGCACCTGCGGGCTGCAAGAAGCAGCCTCAGGGGCCACATGTGGCCCACATGTTTGAGACCCCTGCTCAAGACAATCCCTAAGCATTTTAAAATACAACACAATAGGGATGCATCACAACTATTAGTGATAGGTATTGATCATCTCATCCCACATATCAGGCATGGTAGTGCTTGAATTGGCTTGCTAAACTTAAAACAAATGGATCTGTTTTCTGAACACTGTATCTCCTCTGGACCGCAATGAAAACCTCATCTTTTTCCCCTACTTGTAATGCCATTACCGGTCATCTATTTTATTGGTGTTTTTAATGGTTACTTGTTTTTAATTCTTAATTTCAATTATTTTATTCAGGGCCATATAACTTTGAGTCATATTCACCTGTGCCTTTGCCTGTTCCGGTGAAGTTCCTCTGTACCATCGAAGGCGCTGTTCCTCACTGCTGGAGTGTATATGACAGAACACGTGCTCCAATCAGAAACAAAGATACCAGCTATATATTTCTTATGGTTACACAAACCTTGGCTGTATTTATCTGTTCTCATGACTGAGTATGGGAAATCTTTTTCTACAAGTGGAGGCGTTGGTTTTTACTGACAGATCTGACACAACAGGGAACGTGTCGACATCAGCAACACAAATGATCTATATACAGCCTGTAAATTCTTAGGTCTAAGGTCTAGTGTGCATGACTGGAAATGCTGGGACTTCTGATCATGCGCACTCATTTCACCCGACGAATAAAGGTACACGCGCCACCGCTGATAACCCTGGCATTAAAGAGCATGTTAGCACACCCACAGGGATGTGCTAACATAAAAGGTCAGACTAGTCGGGGGAAGTAACGTTTTTGCAACTATTCCCTATACTCATTAGCATCTTATAAAGGATCTTTAGAAATACTTTTTTTTAAAGATATCTTTATTAGAGATTAGCCACCCCCCTAGTGTTCGAGTTCGGTTCGGTTCGTCGAACGGCGGGCGTGTTTGTCGAACGTTCGACGAACACCTTCGAACCCCATTGAAAACAATGGCAGGCAAACACAAACACATACAAACACATAGAAAACACCTAAGGTGTCCAAAAGGTGACAAACAACTCAGAAGACACCACAAACACATGGAAAAGTGACAAGTACATATACTCATGCTGAAAAAAAAGAGCTGGACGAGTAAAAGGAGGAGACACAGATGTAGTAGTATCTCCAAATGAACATCGATGCCATGACTGTGCAACTGGAGCCTTGCTTATTTTGGGCTTCTAATCTGGAAAAATGGCCTGAGCTCAACACTTAAGGGTGCTTTACATGAGACAAGCTATCGTGCAATGCATCGTCGGGGGTCACGGTTTTCGTGACGCACATCCGGCATCGTTCACGACGACGTCTCGTGTAACACCTCTGAGTGATGCAGTATCGCTCACAAATCGTGAGTCGTGTACTCGTCGCTCAGTTTCAAAATATTGTTTATTTAAAATAGCGCCGGTTGTTCATCATACCCGGGGCAGCACACATCGCTTTGTGTGACACCCCGGGAACGATGAACTCAGCGTACCTGCGTCCCGCGGCACCCGCCGGCAATGTGGAAGGAAGGAGGTGGGCGGGATGTTTACGTCCCGCTCATCTCCGTCCCTCCGCTTCTATTGGCCGGTGGCTGTGTGACGTCGCTGTGACACCGAACGTCCCTCCCACTTCAGGAAGTGGACGTTCGTCGCCCACAGCGAGGTCGTCCGGCAGGTAAGTCCGTGTGATGGGGGTTAAACGAGTTTGTGCGCCACGGGCAGCGATTTGCCCGTGACGCACAAACGACGGGGACGGGTACGATCGCTCCTGCTATCGCACGATAGATCGACTTGTGTAAAGCAGGCATTACGCTTGGAGATCTTGTCGTGTTCCGCAGCCAGCGTTCTTTCGGAACATATCTTCAGTGCTGCTGGGTGTGTGTTGACAGATAAGCGCACGCGTCTGTCCAGTGACAATGTGGACAGACTAACGTTCATCAAGATGAACAAATCATGGATCCGCAAGGACTTTTCTACTCCTGTGTCATCCTGGGGAGAGTAAAGGCTTGTGGATTTATGATTGTGCTTCATGCAAATCAGCATTTTAAGTTTGCAACTATGGGACAATTGATGCCATTTAAGTGGTGTCTGTGGCCAAATGTTTGGAAAACATTGAGACTCTTGTTGGAGTCCCATTGCTGTGTTTTACATGATTTTAGAAGGGCATGACATGCCTAAGAGGTTGACTTTCAGCATCTGCAAGCTGTTGGCTACAGAAATGCTGCCTTTCCGCCCGGTGGACACAGAGGATTTTTGAGACCTTATGTCCATCGCAGTGCCCCAAGAGCAGATGTTCTGTTGCCACTAGTTCTCCAAGAAAGGTGTGCCTACGCTACACCAGCATGTCACACACAATATCACCACTTCCTTGAGAAACTCTGTGTGTGACAGGGTGCATTTCACCACAGATACTTGGAACAGTAAGTATGGACAGGGGTATTATATGTCGCTGACTGGTCACTGGGTATCTATGGTGAGAGATAGAGAAATAGAGAAGGATCTGCTGTACAAATCTTGCCGTCCCCACGAGTTGTGCGTCAATCCTCTGTATGTAGAAGTTCCTCCACTGCTTCTGCCTCCTCCACCTCATCTCGGTCCTCCACCTCCGCCCAAAGCCTGTCTGGTCAGGCCACCCGCATTGTAACTGCGCACAAGGACTCCCGCACACCTCCTTACTATGCTGGCAGCAGAGCTCAACGGCATCAGGCGGTCTTTACTTTGAAATGTATGGGAAATTTGAGTCACACTACTGAGGAGTTGTGGTAAGCTCTGGAGATCGAGTTTCATCAATGGTTGTCTCCACTCAACCTGCAGCCAGGGAAGGCCGTGTGCGACAATGCTGCAAACCTGGGTGCAGCCTTTCTCCAGGGCAACGTGACACACGTGCCTTGTATGGCTCACGTGTTGAACCTGGTTGTCCAGCAATTTTTAAACTACTATCCCAGCCTACATGGGCTTCTGCAGAGGGCACGTTCGTCATGTGCTCACTTCCGCCATTCACACCCCGCAGCTCAATGACTTGCATTGCTCCAGAAGACTTTCGGCCTGCCGGTTCACCGCCTGTAATGCGATGTGCTGACATGCAGGAATTTGAATCTGCACATGTTGCAGCGACTGTGGCAGCACCGCCGAGCATTGGTGCAATATGTTATGACGTATAGCCTGGGCTAACGAGAGCCAGAGGTGGGGCAGATAACGCTGCTGGAGTGGTCTGAGATCAAGGACCTATGCACTCTTCTTCACACTTTCGAAATGGCGACGAAGATGTTTAGTGCTGACGATGCCATTATCAGCATGACAATTCCGGTCATCTACATGCTGGAGCACACTCTAAACATTATTCGGGGTCAGGTGGTGGGACAAGAGGAAGGGGAGCATGTACAGGAAGAGTCATATGCAGAAGGGATAACGAGATCTACAAGGTCCAGACGGTCAGCAGCACCAAGGTGGCAGGCATGTGACAGTGGAGAGAGGGATTAACAAGGGTGCATGGTAGCAGCCAAAGTGTTGAGGAAGGTGCAGGAGCCCAGGAAGAAATGGAGGACGAACTAGCAATGGGCATGGAAGACTCAGCAGATGAGGGAGACTGTTACGGGGGGCTGTCTGATAATAACCGAAAGGAGTATCAGACAGTCAGGGTCCACCGTGCAAAGACTTTGCTGCAGACTATGGCAGAGTGCAATACCTCTGTTAACTCACAGAAGGATATAATAAGTAAGTAAAGCAATTCCTCCCTTACTTGGAGGGTGTGTGGAATGATCTCTGTTAATAATCACAGAGACAAAGGCAATGTGTGCGAAATGGCACCTACCTAGGTCCGCTCTTCTAGTGGTGCAAAAGAGACGAACAGCAGCGTAAGCCGCACAAAGCTCCTACCTGCGTTCGCTCCACTAGTGTGCGAGGACACGAACCACTAGATATGGCACCTGCCTAGGTCCGCTCTTCTAGTGGTGCAAAAGAGACGAACAGCAGCGTAAGCCGCACAAAGCTCCTACCTCTGTTCGCTCCCCTAGTGTGCGAGGATACGAACAACTGCCAGACGCAGTATAAGGAACGTTACCCTAGCGGCAACGTCCACCTACGAGTAGAATCACAAGGCCCAGCCAGACCATGTGCCTCAGGCACCTGCCTATGTCCGCTCCCCTAAGAGGTAAGGATACGGACAGCAGCCGAAGCTGTAAGGTATAAGAACGCTACCCTGCCGGTAGCGCTCACCTAGCATAGACAGAGGAATGCCTAGAGGAACGCGCACAGAGCGTCTACTCATATGCATGAACCAAGAGGACTGAGCACCATGCGGCGTGTGTCAGGGTCTTATATAGACTCTGTGCCTCATCCAAGATGGAGGACACCAGAGCCAATCCGCTGCCAGAACGACAGGAGTGACGTCATGCTGGCCTATCACCGAGCAAGACGTCACAAGCACATGACCAGCGACCAATCGGCATAGAAGGTGTCAGAGACATGTGACCTCGTGTCAGCGATGATGTCACCCGCACATGTGCAATGGCTCCAAGATTGGACTTAGTCTCCGGCGCTCGCACATGTGCAGTAGCAAGAAATCTGGACTTAGTCTCCAGCGCTCGCACATGTGCAGTAGCAAGAAATCTGGACATAGTCTCCAGTGCTCGCAGCAACCGTAACAGTACCTCCCCCTCAAGGGCCCCCCTCCCGGCGACGCAGGTAATCGGCAACTAAGTCGGGAGCATGGACAGCCTCCTCAGGCTCCCAAGAGCGATGTTCCGGGCCATAGCCCTCCCAATCTATCAAGAAGAACCTGCGCCCTCTAACCATCTTAGAACCAACTATGGCTCGGACCTCATAGCTAGAGCGAGAGGAATCAGAGGCAGGAGAGTGCACTTCACGAGCGTGAGGTAAAATAGCCGGCTTTAGCAGTGAGACATGGAATTTGTCATGAATCCTAAGATGGACAGGTAACTTCAATTGATAGACTACAGGATTTACCTGTCGAAGAACCTCATAAGGACCCAGGAAGCGAGGAGCAAATTTGACAGAGCTCACTCTAAGTCTCACGTGTTTTGCAGAGAGCCAGACAAAGTCCCCTGGAGAAAAGACAGGAGCCGGGCGACGAAACCGATCGGACACCGTCTTCATACGGTCCTTAGCTGCTTGGATTGACTCTTGAGTCCGATCCCAAACCTCTCTGGCATTAGTTGCCCAGTCGGCCACAAGAGGAGGAGGTGCAGCAGCGGGAAACGGTACCGGTACCCTAGGGTGTTGCCCATTATTGAGTACGAATGGTGTCTGCCCAGTGGCCTCAGCCAGCGAATTGTTAAGGGCAAATTCTGCCCAGGGTAGGAGGGAGGACCAGTTATCGTGGTTCTCAGCAACAAAGTGTCGAAGGTATATAATCATAGATTGATTGGTACGTTCAACCAAACCATTAGTCTCCGGATGGTATGCCGAAGAGAGATTCAACTCAATTTGCAGAAGGCTACAAAGATCTCGCCAGAAACGGGAAGTAAATTGCGGGCCTCTATCACAAATGATACGATCTGGCATCCCGTGAAGCCTAAAGACATGCTTGAGGAATAGTTTGGCTAGTACCCTGGAAGATGGGATTCTCGATAACGGTACGAGATGAACCATCCGGGAGAAATGGTCCGTAATGACCCACACAAATCTATGTCCCTGTGAACATGGAAGATCACCCACAAAGTCCATGCCTACCACCTCCCATGGTCTATCTGGCACTGGTAAAGGATGCAAGAGCCCAGCCGGTCTCTGCCGTAATGGACGGTTGCGAGCACACGAGTAGCAGGCACCGACATATCTCTTGACGTGGCTGGCTAAGTGTGGCCACCAATACCACCTCTCCAGTAACTCTCGTGTCCGCCTAATACCAAAATGCCCACCCACCTTTGAGGTGTGGGCCCATGACAGTATATCATTCTGTCGATCAGGTGGAATAAAGGTCTTGCCCGGTGGGATTTGGTCTAACGTCACAGGGGAGAGCGTATGAAAAACCCTGGAGGGAAGGATAAGACGAGGTTCGTCAATCTCTTCCTGGGTAGAAAGCATAGAGCGAGACAGGGCGTCTGCCTTGTTATTCTTACTCCCAGACAAATAGTTGATGGAGAAGTGAAAGCGGGAGAAAAACAAGGACCAGCGGGCTTGGCGAGGATTCAGACGCTGAGCGGTTTGTAAGTACGTCAGATTCTTATGGTCTGTATAGACCTGGAAAGGATGTTTCGCTCCTTCCAGCAAGTGACGCCACTCCTCCAAGGCTAATCTCAAGGCGAGCAGTTCCCTATCCCCAATGGTATAGTTTCTCTCTGCCGGTGAAAAGGTTTTAGCAAAGAAGAAACACGGCCTTTTTCTACCTGCACCGTTCTTTTGATACAAGACCGCACCAGCACCCACTGAAGAGGCATCAACCTCTAAGAGGAAGGGCTTACTCTCATCGGGTCTTTGAAGAACGGGAGCAGTTGAAAAGTGTCTTTTTACTGCCTCAAAAGCCTGAGATGTCTCAGTAGACCAGGCTTTGGGATTAGCACCTTTCTTAGTCAAGGCCACCAAAGGGGCCACCAAAGTAGAAAAATGGGGTATGAACTGCCTGTAATAATTTATGAATCCTAAGAAGCGTTGCACCGCCTTCAAGGAATGAGGTTCGGACCATTGCAGGACAGCAGAGAGCTTCGCAGGATCCATAGCCAGACCCTCTTGTGAGATAATGTAACCCAAAAAAGGCAATGAGGACTGCTCGAATACACATTTCTCGAGTTTAGCAAACAATGAGTGCTCCCTTAAACGGGAAAGGACACGAACGACATCCTGACGATGAGTCTCCAGATCAGGAGAAAAAATCAGGATGTCGTCCAGATACACCACTACTGAGGATAACAGTAAATCCCTGAACACATCGTTTACGAAGTCCTGAAATACTGCGGGTGCATTACATAACCCAAAAGGCATGACGAGGTATTCATAGTGACCGTCTCGGGTGTTAAAAGCGGTCTTCCATTCGTCACCCTTTCGAATTCGTACCAAGTTATACGCACCCCGCAGATCCAACTTCGTAAAAACTTGAGCTCCTCTCAGTCTGTCAAAGAGCTCCGAAATTAAAGGTAATGGGTATTTGTTCTTTATTGTGATTGCGTTGAGACCCCTGTAATCTATGCAGGGACGCAAATCACCCTCTTTCTTCCGAACAAAGAAAAACCCAGCTCCCGCGGGAGAGACAGACTTACGAATGAACCCCTTCTCTAAGCTCTCTCTTATATAGGTCGACATGGCCTCCGACTCAGGTATCGACAGGGGGTAAACCCTGCCTTTAGGTGGAACCGAACCTGGGATAAGGTCTATGGCACAGTCATACGGCCTATGGGGTGGAAGAACCTCAGCACCCTGTTTGGAGAACACGTCAGCGAAATCCAAATAGGGTGTAGGTATGGGAGAGAGATCAGTTGATGCAACCGCAACGACCTTAGGTGGTAAGGGAAGACATCGGGACTGACATTTCAAACCCCAACTAATAATGCTGTCAGACTCCCAGTCAATGTGAGGAGCATGAGTCCGAAGCCATGGAAGACCCAGAAGGACGTCGTCTATACCCTCAGGCAAAACAAGAAAAGAAATCTCCTCTATGTGACCCTGAGACAGGGAAAGGCGCAAGGGAACTGTCCTCAATGTAATGGAGTCAGACAACATAGTTCCATTAACAACACGGACAGGAATAGGCGCCTCTAACATGATAGAGGGAATATTGTGTCCCTTTACAAATCCTGAGGACACAAAAATCCCGTCAGCTCCGGAATCCACAAAAGCCATAATAGGCCATGTATTCTCAGATAACGAGAGCTGACCTGGGATACAACACTTAGAGGGTGCAGAAGACGTCTCTAGTAACCCCCCTCTAATGGTTACTAGGCCAGGGAGTTTCCCTGACGACTAGGACACTTGTTGGCATAGTGCCCAGCCTGACGACATACGTAACATATAGGAGGACCAGACTTGCGTAGTCTGGAGAACGTATGACCTAACTCCATAGAAGTGGGAGATGTTTCAGATGCTGAGGAAGATGGTAGTGGACCCTCAACAACTGGAATAGCCCGATGCTTAGGGCGTGAGGAAGAGACCTCGAGTCTACGTTCCTTATGGCGTACATCGATCCTCGTTGCTACTGTGATCAAGTCCTCCAGAGAAGCAGGGACCTCACGAGTAGCAAGGGCATCCTTGACATAGCCTGCCAACCCTCTCCAGAAGATAGGAATCAACACCTTCTCTGGCCAATCTAGTTCTGCCACCAGAGTTCTAAAAGCAATGGCATAAGAACTAGTGGATAACGAACCCTGAGATAGATCTAACAGTCTCAGGGCCGCATCATGGGTAACCTGCGGACCCATGAATACCGCCTTAAGAGCATCAAGAAAGTCTTGATGTCTCAGAGTAACCACATCAGAGCGCTCCCATAGGGGAGTCGCCCATTCTAAGGCTTTGTCCTGAAGTAAGGAGATGATAAAGCCTACTCTGGACCTCTCCGTAGAGAAGCGAGAAGAGTTGACCTCTAGGTGTATCTGACACTGACTAATGAAACCACGACATGATCTGGCATCGCCAGAATATCTGTTTGGCAGAGCAAGTCGAGGATCATGTGCAGCTGTCACCATGGTCTGAGGTTTATCCTCTATACTCTTGAGCCGTGAGTCAAGTACTTGTATGGAACGGTGTAACTGCTAATATTCTGCCATAACTGCCAGACCCTTGGCTCAGTCCTAATGTTACGGGGGGCTGTCTGATAATAACCGAAAGGAGTATCAGACAGTCAGGGTCCACCGTGCAAAGACTTTGCTGCAGACTATGGCAGAGTGCAATACCTCTGTTAACTCACAGAAGGATATAATAAGTAAGTAAAGCAATTCCTCCCTTACTTGGAGGGTGTGTGGAATGATCTCTGTTAATAATCACAGAGACAAAGGCAATGTGTGCGAAATGGCACCTACCTAGGTCCGCTCTTCTAGTGGTGCAAAAGAGACGAACAGCAGCGTAAGCCGCACAAAGCTCCTACCTGCGTTCGCTCCACTAGTGTGCGAGGACACGAACCACTAGATATGGCACCTGCCTAGGTCCGCTCTTCTAGTGGTGCAAAAGAGACGAACAGCAGCGTAAGCCGCACAAAGCTCCTACCTCTGTTCGCTCCCCTAGTGTGCGAGGATACGAACAACTGCCAGACGCAGTATAAGGAACGTTACCCTAGCGGCAACGTCCACCTACGAGTAGAATCACAAGGCCCAGCCAGACCATGTGCCTCAGGCACCTGCCTATGTCCGCTCCCCTAAGAGGTAAGGATACGGACAGCAGCCGAAGCTGTAAGGTATAAGAACGCTACCCTGCCGGTAGCGCTCACCTAGCATAGACAGAGGAATGCCTAGAGGAACGCGCACAGAGCGTCTACTCATATGCATGAACCAAGAGGACTGAGCACCATGCGACGTGTGTCAGGGTCTTATATAGACTCTGTGCCTCATCCAAGATGGAGGACACCAGAGCCAATCCGCTGCCAGAACGACAGGAGTGACGTCATGCTGGCCTATCACCGAGCAAGACGTCACAAGCACATGACCAGCGACCAATCGGCATAGAAGGTGTCAGAGACATGTGACCTCGTGTCAGCGATGATGTCACCCGCACATGTGCAATGGCTCCAAGATTGGACTTAGTCTCCGGCGCTCGCACATGTGCAGTAGCAAGAAATCTGGACTTAGTCTCCAGCGCTCGCACATGTGCAGTAGCAAGAAATCTGGACATAGTCTCCAGTGCTCGCAGCAACCGTAACAGAGACCTTGATCACATTTCTGTTGTGCGAGGTTGGGGGGAGAGGGCAGAGGAAGGAAGCATGATTCTCACCTTGCCGCCAGCAACACAACAAGGACATGTTCGTCCTGGATGCGCAAGACACATGAGTGCCTTCTTGCTGCACAACCTACAACATGACCCTTGGATTGTCAGAATTCGAAGTAATGCTGACTACTGGGTTGCCACACTAATAGATCCCCGGTACAAGACAAAATTTGGCGATATAAGTCCTGCTATAGAAAGGGACGTATGTATGCAGGATTATCAGCAGAAGCTGGTACGCAATCTTAGATCGGCTTTTCCACTAAACACCAGTGCTGCACAGAGTGAATCTCACATTTTCAACTTGCCAACCATGGGACTGTCGAGTCATCATCACTCAAACCGTACCAGCAACACCGTATCTGGTGGTAACAGCAATTTTATGGAACCGTTTCATGAATTTTTTAGACCATCTTTTGCAAGGCCACAAGACACAAGAAGTCTGACACATAGTCAACGCCTGGAGAGGATGATACAGGAGTATCTCCATGTGAATATCGATGCCATGACTCTGCAACTGGAGCCTTGCTTATTTTGGGCTTCCAATCTGGAAAAATGGCCTGAGCTCACCACTTATGCCTTGGAGATCTTGTCGTGTCCCACAGCCAGCGTTCTCTCGGAACGTGTCTTCAATGCTGCTGAGTGTGTGCTGACAAATAAGCGCACGCGTCTGTCCAGTGACAATGTGGACAGACTAACGTTCATCAAGATGAACAAGTCATGGATCCGCAAGGAATTTTCTACCCCTGTGTCATCCTGGGGAGAGTAAAGGCTTGTGGATTTTTGATTGTGCTTCATGCAAATCAACATTTTAAGTATGCAACTGTGGGAAAATTGATGCCACTTAAGTGGTGTCTGTGGTCAAATTTGGCAAAATAATTTGTGCCATAGAAAGGGATGCACGAATGCAGGAGTATCAGCAGAAGCTGTTATACAATCTTAGATCAGCTTTTCCACTAAACACCAGTGGTGCACAGAATGAATCTCACCGCTTTGTCATGGCTAGGAGGAAATGGTCTTTTACTTGTCCACATCTGAGGGACCGAGGGCTGGCTGCTGTGCTGAGACGGCATTGAGTACGGTGTCCCTGCAGACTTGCAAATTTGGTCATCTACAAAATGAGTGGAAAAAGGACAGATGCTGGTGGAAAGGGGAAAAAAGTTTGTGTCCGTGGGGTTGGTGGTAAAGCAACAGTAACATCTGCTGAAGAAACACCATCTGTTACGGGGGGACTGGCAGATTAGGATAAGGTGGTATATATCCCAATCGCCAGTCGGGATCCACCGTGCTCCTAGATGGAAAAGGAGATGCTGGCAACCCGAAGGTTAGGCGGAGGATACAGAGCTGGGTGGCTCTGAAACTAATAGTAGCCTGACCCGAGTTAGACGACACTCGGATCAGGAGACTGTGAACCCTGTTAGCGTCACAGGGTCCACACACCCAGCCCAGGAACTCCCTGTTAACAACACAGGGGCCATTGGGTACGCTGTCCATGTGCGTAGGGGGCACACCTGTGGACAGCAGGAGCAGCAGCAGCAGCCCAGTTAATCCCACTGGGCTGCACTAGCAGGACTGGTAGGACAGGAGCTGGCTGTAACCATCCCGCGTTACCAAGTGTGGTGGCGGCCTGTACCGACGCCCTATCCCTGCCTACCTCTGTCCTAAAGCCGCAATGGGATGAACACATGGAGGTGTGCTCTTTCTGAGCATAATAGAAGACAGCGCACCTCCATGTTGTCTCCAGCCCCTTTTATAACATGGGTCCGCCCCAAACCAGGTTGGACCACAATGCACCTCCAGGAGCCAATAGCAGAGTGCCACGTCATCAGTGACATAACCAGCGGACTATCCGGAACCGCCACTTCACTGATGACCTCATGGCATCCACGCCTCAAACACCTCACCAGTCATCGTCTGACGAACAATGAAGAGGTGCCATGTCATAGGGGTGGGCCTCTGCGAGCAAGTCCGGAGTAGCCATATCATCAGGACACCTAATGCCCTCTGGCCTATCAGGGCCTGTCACATTATGGACATGGCCAGTGAGGTCCTTACCAGACCTAGCCTCTGATGCACTAAGTGCCTGAGCATGCTCAGTAGCCTGAACAACAGTCTCAGAAAACAGACTATCAGCTTGAGCATGCTCAGTAGGCACAACACAGGACTTAAAGACGGCACGGAGTCCAAGTACCTGTGCAAAGAGGTTTGGCACTAAGTATGGGAGCATGCTCAGTAGCCCGAACTGAGAACTTCGCCTCAGGAATGGCACAGTGAGACTGAGCATGCTCACTAGGCGAAACACTGGACTTAGGCTGTGGCTGGGGTAAATTGGCACACACATGCGCACTAGCCGCCTCTCCACACTTAGACATGGAGGAGGAAGCAGCCAACTGGATGACCCAGCCGACACCTGGGCACAACTGTAACTGCAAAAGGCTGCTTGCGGCTACGGCGGCACCAATTCAGAACACCAACTTCCTGCCAAAATAAGATATCTACTTTTTCCTGTGGATAATCTGATATGATCCCTTTATTTACGGATATGACCATCGCTACCAAATATAGATGAGGCACCAAAAGAGCAGGTGTTTGAATGGATGTCAAGTGCTCCATCAAGTGGCCTCTCCTCCACCTCAACTTCAATATCCCAAATACTCCATTCCTCTGAGGTGTCACCCTAATCGCACTTGCTTCCTAGCAGCTTTCAAGTCTCCACTTGCCCTGCTGAGTATGGGGTAACAGAGATGGTGGAGTCTGCAGAGCTGTTCAGTTACACTATAGCCTGGGAATCAGAGGTCTGCTCCAAAGCTGCAGTGAGTCCAGACAAGGAAATGATCTGCACTCATGCCCAGAAGCTTTGTGAGTCGGATCCAGGCCCAGATGAAGAAGGTTCTGAGCATAATGTATACCCTCATTCCCAAACTGTAACTCCTCTTGGTGGAGAAAATGGGGAAAATGCTGATGAGACTCAGATACCTGATTGGAACGACAACTTTACTATTCGGTCAGGGCAGGAAGAGGTTGGCTCTGAGGAGTCAGGACGAGAGGAGTGAGAACAAACAAGGTGATGAGGAGGCTGGAGACCCCACTTACTGTCAACGCACAGTCAGCCAGTCGATGAGATCAGCAGAGGAGGTGGAGGAGGATGCTACTGACGACGAGATTAGGTTGCGTCTTCCTGGACAGAGACAGAGTACTGGAAGCACGTTAACAAGTGCATCCTCAGCCACAACTCTGCCTCTGAGCAGAAGTCGTGATGGCTCTGCAGGTCGCATGGGCTGTAAGCCTTGCTTAGCCTGGGCCTTTTTTAACATCGCAAAGGATCACCCAACTCATGTCATCTGTAAGATTTGTCACCAATCTGTAAGTAGAGGCCAAAAACTCACTAGTTTGAGTACCTCGTCAATGAACCGTCACATAGATATGAGGTGATAGGGTGAGGGTTTATTGATGACCTTTATCCACTGTGAATGAAGATGCTTATTTGCCGTTCATTGTATGCATTGTTGCTTACCACCCACAAGGGGGCCACTGTTTTGCATCTGCCTTTGACTGTTTGGTCACTATAGCAACAGCAAAATGGTCTTCGGCTGTGGACTTGGAGACCGGAGGAGGTGCTGTATGTGAGCTGAAGGAAAAGCGAAAGGTGTGCGTAACAGAAAGGAGCTGCCGCGGAAACACTTAGGTGGATTGTGAGGAGACTCGTGTTGGAGTTTGGTGAGGAGGAACGTAACGATTGTGAGCAGCATCCTGTGCCGGAGACCGCCATTCTTCAGTTGCTGGCTATACTGATTACCGTGAGAGGATCGTCAAGTCTGTATTTATGCCAACTGGACACCACAGTACCTGGGTACGGTAGGCTTGGCACAGCCAGGACTGCGTGCATGCAACACTTTGTTTTGGTAACAAAACACATATCTGTTCTGCTTAGGCTGACTATATAGACAATTAGACTTGCTGCCTCTGCTCTGTCAGTTTGTCAGTTACAGTTAAAATCCTAGAGGGACAACGACACAGGTTTGCATTGACTGTTGTTTTACAAGATTTCTAGGACTGTGTTGCTGAGCTGTGTGGTTTGCTTTACCACTTTTATCATCTGCCTTATCTGTGAGGCTTCAGAAAACAAGGGTATTCAGGGAGTTAATGGGTTTTGTCTATGTTTAGGTAGATAAGTTGTAAGCTCTTGTGCTGCGCCACTGGTAGGTCGTGTTTGCACACACACACACACACACACACACACACACACACACAATTACTCCTGCTACGCAGAGGGATTACCAGGTATTAGGCGACTGTTTAGACAGTCCCTTGGTTAAACAAAGGTTGGCGAGAAGGTGGTATAAATCGCCATTACGAGTGGCGCAGCATAGGGGTTTAGGCTTCTGGACTTGTGAATAGATTGTTCTTTCTGTTTTATGCATGGTTGTTATTGTTTGTTTGGTAAAGTTAAACAATCATTTATCAACCCAACTGCCTAGAGTCCTTTTCCTGGTACGTGGTTTTGCTGTATACTGGGGGGCCCACCCTGTACACAACTTTAAATGAAGCATAAGTCACAATGGGAAGGTCACTGTGCTACAATGCGGCCTAGCAGGGCGGTGCAACCACTGTCTGTCCATTCAAGTGCATCAAGTGCTCTTCATCCTCTGTGACTGTGGGGACACCAGTCACACATACTTTTGGACACAGACTTTCCACGTCTTTACCCGAAACAGGCAGTGTGATTGGCAGGTCATCAGTTGTTTTGGAAGTGGAAACAGCTGCTGGTGTTGAGCTCTCTCAGACATCGAGAGCACCACCTTTGGATGAAGGCAACATTATATCTACGTCTGCACCTTCCTCGCAGATTGGCTGGACTACCTACAGTTAAAGATAGTGTAGCAAAAATGGAGAGCTGGTGTAGAATGCAGAGGTGGTGTAGCTTTCTTGACAGTTGAGGTATGTCACTGACTATCACAGACACTCATACTATGCCCCAAAGAATTGACTGCACTTTTTGCAGTTAAAATTGTGTAGCAGAAATGGAGAGGTGGTGTAGAATGGAGAGGTGGTGTAGCTTTCTTGACAGCTGAGGTACGTCACTGACTATAACAGACACTCATACTATGCCCCAAAGAATTGCCTGCACTTTTTGCAGTTAAAATTGCGTAGCAGAAATGGAGAGGTGGTGTAGAATACAGAGGTGGTGTAGCTTTCTTGACAGCTGAGGTACGTTACTGACTATCACAGACACTCATACTATGCCCCAAAGAATTGCCTGCACTTTTTGCAGTTAAAATAGCGTAGCAGAAATGGAGAGGTGGTGTAGAATGCAGAGGTGGTGTAGCTTTCTAGTCAGTAGAGGAATGTCACTGACTATCCCAGACAATGATACTATGCCCCAAAGAATTGCCTGCACTTTTTGCAGTTAAAATTGCATAGCAGAAATAGAGAGGTGGTGTAGAATAGAGAGGTGGTGTAGCTTTCTTGACAGCTGAGGTACGTCACTGACTATCACAGACACTCATACTATTCCCCAAAGAATTGCCTGCACTTTTTGCAGTTAAAATAGCGTAGCAGAAATGGAGAGGTGGTGTAGAATGGAGAGGTGGTGTAGAATGTAGAGATGGTGTCGCTTTCTTGACAGCAGAGGAATGTCACTGACTATCCCAGACAATGATACTATGCCCCAAAGAAATGCCTGCACTTTTTGCAGTTAAAATTGCGTAGCAGAAATGGAGAGGTGGTGTAGAATGGAGAGGTGGTGTAGCTTTCTTGACAGCTGAGATACGTCACTGACTATAACAGACACTCATACTATGCCCCAAAGAATTGCCTGCACTTTTTGCAGTTAAAATTGCGTAGCAGAAATGGAGAGGTGGTGTAGAATACAGAGGTGGTGTAGCTTTCTTGACAGCTGAGGTACGTTACTGACTATCACAGACACTCGTACTATGCCCCAAATAATTGCCTGCACTTTTTGCAGTTAAAATTGCGTAGCAGAAATGGAGAGGTGGTGTAGCATGGAGAGGTGGTGTAGCTTTCTTGACAGCTGAGGTACGTCACTGACTATCACAGACACTCATACTATGCCCCAAAGAATTGCCTGCACTTTTTGCAGTTAAAATTGCGTAGCAGAAATGGAGAGGTGGTGTAGAATGCAGAGGTGGTGTAGCTTTCTTGTCAGCAGAGGAATGTCACTGACTATCCCAGACAATGATACTCTGCCCCAAACAATTGCCTGCACTTTTTGCAGTTAAAATTGCGTAGCAGAAATGGAGAGGTGGTGTAGAATGGAGAGGTGGTGTAGCTTTCTTTTCACCAGAGGAACGTCACTGACTATCACAGACACTCCTAATATGCCCCAAAGAATTGCCTGCACTTTTTGCAGTTAAAATTGAGTAGCAGAAATGGAAAGGTGGTGTAGAATGGAGAGGTGGTGTAGCTTTCTTGTCAGCAGAGGAACGTTACTGACTATCCCAGACAATGATACTATGACCCAAGGAATTGCCTGAGCTGATTTAGACTCTGTGAAAAACCCTTGCACAGTGCTGGCACAGACCTGTCTAGCAAAAATGGCTATGAACTGCTCTAATCTAGCCCTGAAAAGGGGCTGAAATTAAAACTAGTCTCTACTCTCTAAACCGATGTCTCGATTGCACTTTATAGCGCCCACAGTAGCAGCAGCAGCGGGAGCGGTGACTGACACACACCCGCAGCACTGAGATAATGGCGGCGATGGGGAAAATGGCCGAGTCTTATAGGGCAAGGACATGTGACATGCACAGCCAATGACACATGCCCTTGCTTGTCTGGCAAAAATCCACTTTGCTGTGTGTGTATCTGTGATTGGCTGACAGCCTGGCCCTCCCCACTGTACGCGCGGTTAGGAAAAATAAAATGGTGATCGTCATTCTTTCAGCACTCAGCAGCACTGATCTAAACCCCATCCCCCCCGCACACTATACGCTGAATTTTGATAATATCATTAGTAACAGTGACTGACAGTATTACAGTGAAAAGCCAGCTAGTAACTAGCTACGCTTTTGGTGATTGAACCGTTATTGAACGGTAACTCGAACGGTCGAACGTGAAGCAAATCGTTCAAGTTCGTCAAACGACTCGAACACCACCCAAAACAACTCGAATTTTTTACATAGTTACATAGTTACTTAGGTTGAAAAAAGACCTAGGTCCATCTAGTTCAACCTTCCTCCACCAGTTCTACATTTAGTCACTAAGTCATTTATAACCAACAATGTTTTGTGTACTGAGGAAATCATCCAGCCCTTTTTTAAAAGCTGTTATAGTATCTGCCATTACTACCTCTTGTGGTAGTGTATTCCACAGTCTGACCGCTCTAACTGTAAAGAACCCTTTCCTATTTAGGTGTCGGAATCGCTTTTCTTCCACTCGCAGTGAGTGCCCCCTGGTCCTTAGTATTGTTTTCGGAAGAAATAAGTCATGTGCCAGTCCTTTATATTGACCACACATGTATTTATACATATAAATGAGATCTCCTCTGAGACGTCTTTTTTCTAAGCTAAACATATCTAACTTTTTCAACCTGTCATCATATGGGAGGCCTTCCATTCCTTGTAATAGTCTAGTTGCCCGCCTTTGAACTGACTCTAACTTCTGAATGTCCTTTTTAAAATGTGGAGCCCAAAACAGGATCCCGTATTCTAGATGTGGCCTTACAAGTGATTTATAGAGGGGTAACAATACGTTGGGATCACGGGATCTAATCTCTCTTTTTATACACCCTAAAATCTTGTTTGCTTTAGCAGCTGCTGCTTGACATTGAGTGCTGCTGCTCAGCTTATTTGTAATGAGAATACCCAAGTCCTTCTCCTGTTCTGTAGTTCCGAGTTTACTTCCATTTAATGTATACGCAGCTATAGGATTACTCCGTCCTAGGTGCATTACTTTACATTTATCAACATTAAATCTCATTTGCCAAGTATCTGCCCATTCTGACATCTTATCCAGATCTTTTTGTAATATTGTACTATCCAGGTCAGTTTTTAATATCCTACATAGTTTGGTGTCATCGGCAAAGACTGACACTGTACTATCAATTCCATCCACAAGGTCATTAATAAAGAGAGTAAAAATAATCGGTCCAAGCACAGATCCCTGCGGCACCCCACTGCTGACTATAGCCCATTTAGAGAATGTACCATTTATGACTACTCTTTGTTTCCTATCTTTTAGCCAATTCCTTACCCAGTTGCATATTGTGTCCCCTAGTCCTTGCTTCTGGAGCTTTAGTATAAGGCTATTATGTGGTACATTATCAAATGCCTTTGCAAAGTCCAAATAAATCACATCAGCTGCATTACCAATATCCAGGTTTGAACTTACCCCCTCATAGAACCCCAACAGGTTGGTTAGACACGACTTATCTTTCATGAATCCATGCTATTTGTCAGTTATCATATTATTTTCTGCAATATATTTTTGCATGTCATCCCTTAAAATGCCCTCAAAAACTTTGCATACTACTGATGTCAGGCTTACTGGACGGTAGTTGCCTGGATCTACCCTCTTACCTTTCTTAAATATCGGTACCACATCAGCAATCCTCCAATCCTGAGGCACCAACCCTGTTACAAGTGAGTCTAATTTGAAATTGACGAACGGTTCGCTTCAAACACCGCTCATCTCTGCTCTTTATGTATGCATCTAGATACAGGGACAGTTAGGCAGGAATTAGAAATATGCACCCAGAGCTGCTTGTGTTTATGGGTGCATATTGCATCTGACATTTTACCTTTAAACCTATTACTGGAAGAAGTGAAAAGTAAAGAAAATAATAGAAAAGGAGAAAAAGACAAAGAAGAAAGAAGAGAAAAAGTGACATCTTGGATACCTAGACTCTTTACGTTGGTAGAACATTTTTGATGTGTGCATGTATGTTTTCTATGTGGTTTACATTCAGCCTCTAATTTTAGCCATTTTTCTTAATGTATTTGTTTGGTCATTGTAGCCTTATTATAAATCATTTATAAATTCTATGACATTATTTCATATTTTTTTATTACTACATGTCTGTAACCCTACATCTGTGTGGAATTGATCATAAACTCCATATACCTACTAACTACTAATCTTTACACCTGCTAATGCTTCTAATGTACACATCATAATTAGGGATTCGGTATCCGGCGGATAATGGAGTATTTGAGGTATTCGGTATCCGACGGCTAATATGGTATTCGCTCCAATACTTTCATTTTTATTTCTGGACTTCCTGGCGCCTTTTTCCAGCCAATGAACACATCTGACGTTGCTTGCCCTCACAGTAACATCGCAGCCATCTTTGTTGTGATGTTACTGTGATTCGCTTGGCCGCACAGCGTCATAGCGGCTATATAAGGCAGCCTCCATTTGGTATGCATGCATTCATTCCTGAGCTGCCGGTGTAGTGAGACTGTACTGTGTGTGGTACTGCGTTTTTCCAGCCAACTAATACTAGTTCTTCTAAGGGCTGAAGCTATTTAGCATTACCTGTTAGCGACTGTGTAAATCATAGAAACAGGTATAGGGACAGTGCAGTTTGTTCTATGAGATAGTGTTCCTGATGCAGAATCCAAAATAGTCCTTTTTAAGGCCTGAAGACAGTGTCCACTGTGTGCTAGATGCTGTGTAAATCATAGAACTGCTGCTGCAAAAAAAAATAATAATCCTCTTATTAGTGCTGCATACGGTCTGTTCCTGCAGTGTGTGATATAGGGACAGCTAGGGAAAGCTTATTCACAGGCAGGGAGAGATTTCAAGCTGTCCTGACATCTGCTACTAATTATCAACAATCTCAACACTGCTACATCCCTTGTGTCTGTTATACTAACAATAGGTATTACAATTTGCAAAAAAAGGTCCCAAAATTGTAAAAACAATGGGTTCAGGTGTAGTGTATTGCCTGTCATCCACCATCTCAATTCACAGTCTGAGTGTTATCAAATTTTTATTAATACTAGGTCAGTGACACAACTTCTGCCTCAAGTCTAGTACCTTCCTATCAGCCACCTAGTGTAATTTTGGGGGCTTCATATCTTTCAGCACCTACATAGTGGCTTGCTTTTATTAAAACGCAGTCTCAGTGTTACCCAATTTTTTTTAATACTTGGTGTCAGAGGCACAACTACTGCCTCAAGGCCAGTACCGTCCTATCAGCCACCTAGTGTAATTTTGGGAGCTTCATATCTTACAGAACCTACATAGTGGCTTGCTGCAACTAACACACAGTTTCAGTGTTACCCAATTTTTATTAATACTTGGTGTCAGGGTCACAACTTCTGCCTCAAGGCCAGTACCTTCCTACAAGCAACCTAGCATACTTTTGGGGGCTTCATATCTTACGGAACTTAGCGGCTTGCTGCAACTAACACACAGTCTTAAGGGCACTTTACACACAGCGACATCGCTAGTGATGTCACTGGTGAAATTACCCGCCCCCGTTGGTTGTGCGTCACGGGCAAATCGCTAGGAACGGTCACACGTACTTACCTGCCTAGCGACGTCGCTGTGGCTGGCGAACCGCCTCCTTTCTAAGGGCACGGTTCGTGCGGCGTCACAGCGACGTCACTAAGCGGCCAGCCAATAGAAGCGGAGGGGCGGAGATGAGCGGGTGGAACATCCCGCCCACCTTCTTCCTTCCTCATTGCGGGCGGCCGCAGGTACGGTGATGTTCCTCGTTCCTGCGGTGTCACACATAGCGATGTGTGCTGCCGCTGGAACGACGAACAACCTGCGTCCTGCAACAGCAACAATAATTGAGATTCGAATGACGCATCAATGATCAACGATTAGGTGAGTAATTTTGATCGTTAATGGTCGTTCATGCATTTCACACGCAATGACGACGCTAACGAGGCCGGATGTGCGTCACGAATTCCGTGACCCCAACGACATCTCGTTAGCGATGTCGTTTCGTGTAAAGCCCGCTTTAGTGTTACCCAATTTTTATTAATACTTGGTGTCAGGGGCACAACTTCTGCCTCAAGGCCAGTACCTTCCTATCAGCCACCTAGTTTAATTTTCGGGGGCTTCATATCTTACAGAACCTACATAGTGGCTTGCTGCAACTAACACACAGTCTCAGTATTATCCAATTTTTATTAATACTTGGTGTCAGGGGCACAACGTCTGCCTCAAGGCCAGTACCTTCCTACAAGCAACCTAGCATACTTTTGGGGCTTCATATGTTACAGAACTTAGATAGCGGCTTGCTGCAACTAACACACAGTCTTAAGGGTACTTTACACGCTGCGATATCGGTATCGATATCGCTAGCGAGCGTACCCGCCCCCGTCGGTTGTGCGCCAAGGGCAAATCGCTGCTCGTGGTGCACAACATCGCTAACACCCGTCACACGGACTTACTTGCCCTGCGACGTTGCTGTTGCCGGCGAACCGCCTCCTTTCTATGGGGGCGGTTCGTGCGGCGTCACAGCGACGTCACATTGCAGCCGTCCAATAGCAGAGGAGGGGCGGAGATGATTGGCTGGAACGTGCCACCCACCTCCTTCCTTCCTCATTGCCAGTGGAAAGAGGTAAGGAGATGTTCGTCGCTCCTGCGGTGTCACACATAGCGATGTGTGATGCCGCAGAAACGAGGAACAACATCGCTACTGACCAGACAACGATTTTTCATAAATAAATGAACTCTCACAGACAAACGATTTTTGCCTCTTTTGCGATCGTTTAAGGCCGCTCCAGCCTGTCACACGCTGCGATGTCGCTAACGATGCCGTATGTGCATCACAAACACCATGACCCCGAAGATATATCGTTAGCGATGTCGCAGCGTGTAAATGGCCCTTTAGTGTTACCCAATTTTTATTAATACTTGGTGTCAGTGGCACTACTTGCCCCGCTCCCGTCGGTTGTGCGTCACGGGCACATCGCTGCCCGTGGTGCACAACATCGCTAGGCCCCGTCACACGGACTTACCTGCCTAGCGAAGTCGCTGTGACCAGCCAATCGCCTCCTTTCTCGTTCGGCGTCATAGCGACGTCACTAAGCGGCTGCCCAATAGAAGCCGAGGGGCGGAGATGAGCGGGCGGAACATCCCGCCCACCTCCTTCCTTCCTCATTGCGGGCGGCCGCAGGTACGATGTAGTTCCTGGTTCCTGCGGTGTCACACATAGCGATGTGTGCTGCCGCAGGAACGACAAACAACCTGCGTCCTGCAACAGCAACGATAAATGGGAAAGGAACGACGCGTCAACGAGCAACGATAAGGTAAGTATTTTTGCTTGTTAGCGGTCGCTCCTAGCTGTCACACGCTGCGATGTCGCTAACGGCGCCGCATGTGCGTCACAAACACTGTGACCCCGACGATATATTGTTAGCGATGTCGCAGCGTGTAAATTGCCCTTTAGTGTTACCCTATTTTTATAAATACTTGGTGTCAGTAGCACTACTTGTACTTCAAGGCCAGTACCTTCCTATCAGCCACTTAGTGTACTTTTGGCGGGCTTCATATCTTACAGAACCTACATAGTGGCTTGTTGCAACTAACACACAGTATCAGTGTTACCCAATTTTTATTAATACTTTGTGTCAGTGGCACAACATCTGCCTCAAGGCCAGTACCTTCCTTTCAGCAACCTAGTGTATTTTGGGGGGCTTCATATCTTACAGAACCTACATAGTGGCTTGCTGCAACTAACACACAGTCTTAAGCGGGCTTTACACGCTACGATATCGCTTGCAATTGCTAGCGATATCGTACGCAAAAGCACCCGCCCCCATCGTGCATGCGATTTCGTGTCATCGCTGCCGCAGCGAACATTATCGCTACGGCAGCGTCATACGCACTTACCTGGTCGTCGTCGTCGCTGTGACTGCCGAACAATCCTTCCCTCAAGGGGGAGGGATGTTCGGCATCACAGCGACGTCACCGCGACGTCACTAAGCGGCCGACCAATCAAAGCAGAGGGGCGGAGATGAGCAGGACGTAACATCCCGCCCACCTCCTTCCTTCCGCATTGCGGCCAGCGGCAGATAAGGAGACGTTCTTCGCTCCTGCGGTGTCACACACAGCGATGTGTGCTGCCGCAGGAACGACGAACCACATCAATAATCAACCATTACCGATTTTTGGTTTTGGGATGACCTCACAGGGTTAGGGTTAGGGTCAGGGTTAGGGTTAGGGTTGGGGTCAGGGTTAGGGTAAGGGTTAGTGTTAGGATCAGGGTTAAGGTTAGGGTAAGGGTTAGGGTCAGGGTCAGGGTTAGGGTCAGGGTCAGGGTTAGGGTCAGGGTCAGGGTTAGGGTTAGAGTTAGGGTCAGGGTCAGGGTTAGGGTTAGGGTCAGGGTTAGGGTTAGGGTCAGGGTTAGGGTCAGGGTCAGGGATAGGGTCAGGGTTAGAATTAAGGTCAGGGTTAGGGTCAAGGTCAGGGTCAGAGTTAGGGTCAGGGTCAGGGTTAGGGTCAGGGTAAGGGTTAGGGTTGGGGTTGGGGTTTGGGTTAGGGAAAGGGTTAGGGTTAGGGTGGGGGTTAAGGTTAGGGTTAGGGTCA